>NW_010208679.1:0-24209 GCF_000695765.1 Mesitornis unicolor | reverse complement strand
CTAGACTGTGCCTCATTGACCACGACTCTCTAAGGACATCAAGATCAGAAATCTAAGGACATCAAGAATCTGAAATCTGTGAAAGGAAAAAAATTACTATCTTAAAACTGCCATATAGTATGTTACCCTCAGATTGTTACATAATTTCTACATTTGGGGAAAGAGGTTGTAAAAATAACTATAGATGTTAGTCATTGGTCGAATTACAGAAAAATAAACTAAACTGCTATTAATTAACTATATTAATGTTCTTCTTATAGCTACATTTTTAGCAAAATAGCAACAGAAACTTTTCTAATGATTTTCTATGTTTTGTCATAAGTAAAGTACAAATCTGCGACATATGGAGTATTATGCATATTTATGTAGTGCCGTCCTAAAAGACCTACTAGTAGTGGTTCTGCCTTTATCTGGGGATCCAGATTAAATCTAAATCCAAGACTTTATATGCCACTGTCTACAGTGCACTACAGATTTAAATTCCCTTTATAGACAGTAAAGGACAAATTACTATTAAGATTAACAGTTTTCCAGATTCCATTAACTTTATTGACTTGGTCGTGATATTTGCATATTCCTGAAGTTGTTGGGACAAATATTTGAATACAAAATTGTCACAAGTTCCTACGAAATGATTTAATAATTTACCATTTCCTCCAGTATTCTATGTATATGTCTCTGTGACTTAAATAAAGTTCAGAGATTAACTGAAACTACTGTTTACCTTCTACCTTGTTAGTGTCTTTGGTTTTTATTTTATTATTGAATGGAAACTATTCCAATCATTTGTTAACTCCAAGTTATTAAAAAGAACATAAAACATTTCATCTATAAAAATAGGAAAAAAAAAGAGAGGAAAAATAAATAGCAATGATTCATTAAAGGTTCACAAAGCTTCGGATTTGTCGCATGTATCTAAAGTTATTTTTATCGGATTTCCAAGGTTAACTGTCATATTACTCTTTATATAATAAGTCACAGGTTAGAATAATGTGCACACTAATTTGAACACTTTTGCCAACTACCAACCTTTTTAATCTACAGATATTTCCATTACACTGATTAGAACAAAAAGTTATAGTAATGCTGTAATGTTCTACACTAGTTTTTGACATGCAAAATTGTAGACATGTTTTCTCATAGGAACTCAAAAATGGCCTTATTGTGAATCTTCTGGTGCACTGAATCATAAATAATTTAATTAGTTAGTATTTTAGTTAGTATTAATACTAACCCCTGTGTTAAAACTAACAAATGTTTATGCTGAGTGCACAGCTTTTACCAGATTTTCTTTTCAGCAAATTTCCCTATCTTTTAGTTGTCAGAGATGATAACTCAAGTCTGTTATGCAAAGACTATAGAAGGTGATGAGAACTTTCTTACTGTTTCATCCTTCAGAACAGCCCAGTTTCCGGTATCAGGCTGAGTTCTTTCAAGTCTGTTCAGGTAATATAAAACTCCATTCTATAACAACTTATTTTATTCAATATTAAATAGAAAAAGGTTATTCTGAACCCTTGAGATGTTGTTCATTTTATTTAACATGTAAAAAATTGTTTAAAAAATAGCAGGGGTAAGCACATTTTTTTGGCTTTGTTATGTTCTAGGAAAAGCACTTATCATAATTTTAAGTGTGTTTTACTCAAATAGCAATACAAAAATTGCAAATATATTTCAGGTATATTTAAAGATATATTTAAGTATCTCCTTTTACTTCTTTTTTAATGCTTTCTGATTTAGGTAAAATGGTATGAATATTAACATAGCTTGTGAAATTATCTACTGACTATCTACCTATACTATCTCTTTTTTACTTTTTTGGGGGTGACATCCTTATTGTATAGCCATCAAGGTGCCAATCACATGGCTGCTAACTCTTGTATTTTCTTCTCATGCATCTTCTGAAAGCAAGATGATTGTGCATCTTATAACTACTACCTAGTTTTCTAGACAGTAAATAAAATCTGAAACCTGAAGAAAATATAAAATGTAATCCACATGTAGTTATATTTTTGTGATAGAAATGTGTCTTGTTTCCATTTTTAATTACAAAATGTTCTTTTGCTCCTGGCTTTTCTATTATTTTTTTTTACAATAGTCAGTTGACACACAACCTATACTACATATTTACACATAGTAAACACTTCAGATTATGCAGAATTTCCCAGTCTGAGGTACATAGTCTAACAATTGCTAATTAAGGTGCAGTCTCCTTAGGAATATAAGTGAATTGCAAATGTGGCTTTAAAAGCCAGAAATAGTTCTACTGGCTGAATGAATTCTTGCTCTGAAAGTTTTGTTCATTGACACATATGGAATGAGCACTTGTGTTATAACTTTGTAGACATATTTCAGTATGTTTTTATTATCTGTACTGACTCAAACAGCTAAAAGGCAAAATAAATGTATCATATTATAGAAACTAGCTGCAAAAATTAGATGAATATTCAGAAAAGAAGTGGCAGTCTTGTTTAACATGGTGAGTAGCATGGTGAGACACCTATTTGCTGCCCATACACAGAGTCCCCTCTACTAGTATGTGATCCTTTTTCCTGTCAACCTCAAAACACATGACAAGAGGTTAGACAATGACCCAAACCTTGAACTTTATGAAATTAAGCATACCTAAAGACAACTTTATAAATTTGTAATTCAGGGAGAGAAGAAGACAGAAAAAGAAAGTGACTAGGATAGAAGGATCCAGGTAGGTAATACAGGCTTTATAGACAGATCTGTGCTGCAACTTACAGTGTGTGCAACTTCGTGACAGACACTTATCCGTGTATACGAGATGAAACAGTCTTCAGAACATGAGGAATTTCCCCAAATTCCTTTCATTGTACCAATCAGAAATATAATTCTAGCACACCATTTTTGCCCTCAGAATCACACTTATAATTATTTCTTACTAGTTATTCTGATGTGCGCTTTGTCACAAAGGAACTTAGAGGACATAAGGAGAGGGCAAGATAGTGCTGCTCCATCAGACTTGCATGGATCAAAAAAAGAAGATCCAGATCATTTGTGATATATCACCTGAAACATAGGATCACTGACCTTTTAAAAATATGAAATATGTAGAATATATTTTAAAGGAATTAATATGGGTAGATGAGATTAAAAAAAATGTGATGGGAAGATAGTGAAAGGGAAAAGAGGAAGAAATGACTGGATCTTCAGTCTCAGAAGAACACAACTGCTACCATCTCTGACAGCAGGGTGCCACTAGTCATCTGCTTTAGATAACATGGTAACTTCCAGCTCTCACTGGTTTTCTGCAAGCAATATGAAAGGGGATGCTCACATTGCAGCATGCTACCACTGATCATGGTATTGGCAGATGGTTAGCACAGCTGGTATCAGAAGATATCTGACAACAAACTATCAAACAAGTTAAAAAAAACCCCAATATTGTTCAGAACACCATTTTAAATGAAAAATATAACACTATGTTTCTGTTCAAAATAATACAGTGAGTCAGCAGACTCAGCAGATCTTTAATGTAACAAGTGGTGTTTCTATTGAAATATCAATTTAGATTTGTGATCACAAAGTGTCTCTCCACATTTTTTCTTGTACGGTTTCTTTACTGTGTGTAAAATGTTATAATGTCCTGATAATTAATTTCAATCAATTACACCCAAGAAAAATAAACAAGGGGAATGTATGTTTGTATATGTTATTTATTTTACTATTTCTTTAGGTTGATATACATTACTCCTGGTTATAGGTAGAGAGGAGTCAAAAGCATTTGCAAAAATGGCTGACGATCAAACAACACTCCTTGAAAGGTAGTTATTCAGATATAACCAATTTTTTGATGAAATATCAGGTTAATTCAGTAGTAATATTCCCTATAATTTCTGTACTTAGTAGATTGGACTTAACTTGGCACAAAGTTATATTTGCAGTACAATACATAGATTTTTCTATCCAAACTATATTATAGATAACAGGATTTACACCATTAATCTATTTGCCTCACTAATTTTTTTCAGTGATATTATTTTAAGATAATTATGAGCTTTATGCCAGAAGATTCTACTAGTTACAATTCTTAAAACACATCAGTAGGGACAAGATGGGTTCATTTGAAAATTACAACTCTCGATATTTTTTATAGTGATGATATATTTTTACAGTGATGACATGTTTTCAGCAAACTTCAACTTGCCAAATTTAACTGCTTAAACTAAAAACTAACTCAGACCATGTCTGCATTTTGATTCCACTTTTGAAAATTATCTGTTTGCTCAATTTTCAGACAAAACTACATAAAAAATCTTAACAGAAAAATATTTTATTGAGGAAACATAAAATCATTATTTAGTCTCCACTTATGTGATCATATGCTCTGTTTCTTGCAAAGGTCTTCTGACACCTGAACCATCAGAAAAAAACCAAAAGCAAGAGTGGGGTTTTTGTCCCTTTGTGTGTATATTGGGTTTTCTGTGAGGGGTGTTTGGTTGTGTCTTTGGTAATGGGGGAAGGGCTATGGAGATGGCCCTTTAAGAAACTACCTGAAAAACTCCCCCTTTGCCTTTGTCAGACCCACCTCTGACCAGGGCCAAGCCAATCAGCATCCCTTTGAATTCATGTATTTAAGAAGGGTGCAGGGCATGCCTCACTCTCTCTCTGGCATCAGTCCTGACCAGTGCGGCCCCAGGTGTAGGTGGCGTGGCCCCGGCCTTGCCTGGCTGGGGTTGGCCAGCCCTGACCACAACTTAAGCTTAAGCCCCACTGCAGCTTCATCTGGAAAAAAAAGAGAGAGAGAGCCGGGATCTCTATAACCATCAGAAGAGACCTGAGGTGGAGAATGGAGTGGGGCCCGAGGAGAACAACTTTGAAGAAGACCAAGGTTGGTTTGAAGGAAAGAAAAACGAGGGAGGAAGAGGAGGACGCAGAACCCAGGTTTCCCCTTTGCAACCTGTGATGAGAGCCGAGTCGACTGGTCGTGTGTGAAGGAACTGTGACCATGGGCAGACCCAGATTGTAGTTTTGTGGACTTGGACTGAAGCACTTTCGTGTGTGAGGGAAACTTCAAATGTGGGCAGACCTATATTAGACTTTTGAGGACTTTTTCCCCAATGGAAAGGGGGCCACATGGAAACAGAGAGAGAGACACTGGGCTGAGGGTTTTTTCCCTACTCCTGAGAAGCATGCAGCGTGGAGGGAAGACCGACTGCAAACCCCCACTCCCATCCCTCTGCGCCTCAAGGCAAAGGAGGAGGGGGAAGGTGAAGAAACCGGGAACAAAAGCTGAACCTGGGAAGTAGGGAGGGGTGGGAGGAAGGTGTTCTTCGATTTTAAGATCTGGTTGTATTTCCCATTGTTCTACTCTGATGTTGGTAACAAATTAAAATTGTTTTGTTTTTTATTCCTTATGATGAATCTGTCTTTTGCCTGTGACCTGTTTAAGTGGTGAGAAACCCTCCCAGTCCTTATTTTGACGAGCCCTTTTTTGGGGCATTGTGGTCCTCAGTTATGCATTGGGCCTAAACCACGACAGTGTGAACTGATGAAAAGGAGGAAAAACATAAAATGAATCAGTGACTGGTGTTTTTAATCAATAAACAGGAATGCTTGACCTTTTGGAAATCAACAGAACAGCGAAAAAGAATAAAGGAACTCTTTGCTGAAACTATTTTTGGACTCAGAGTCTACTCAAATTTTAAATATTATATGGTACAATTGCACAATTTTGAATAAAAGTATTCAAAATAGCATTACAGTCAGTTTGAAGTGTCTGTTTCCCTCACGATATGAATAAATGAAATCTGAGCCTCAATGTGCTGCAGTTGGATAGTGCAGTCTCTCTTCCCAAGAAATTGGTCTTCATAAACACAATTCACAACCTCCCTCCTTCCCTCTCTGTGAGAGAAGCACACCTTTCACAGGCCTGGGACTTCTGTTAATGCCTTGTACGGAAGGTATTGCAGGCTGACAGGTCCTCAGAAGAAGAATGCACATGTTTTTTCCTCCTACTTGAGGGTGCTACTTCATAGCATAGGGTATCACTTTGTAATCTCATACAATAGTCTGCCAGAGCAGGAGGGCCAGGAGCTATGCAGAGTCAGACTGATAATAATTTTAAGAGAAACACTTCCCTGACTTCCAGACTAGCCTAGGCAAAACAAAGAGCTTAAGGATTTATTCTCTGGAATCTCTCTTGAAGAAATCAAGTGACTGAGGTATAGGTTAGTGTGTGGCTTTTCCTATTTAATATTGAATTATCAGATGACTAGTTCATGTGTTCATTGGGAGTCCATTTACTCAGATCAAAGGGAATTGCTCTTCCATTGCTCCTATGGGTCCTAAGGTCCGTGGTTTAGAAGATCTACTGCCAGTGGCTCCTTAAACATAAATCCATATTCCTTAGTATGTTTGAAAAATAAAATAAAGGAACTAAGTTAATGTAGTAGTTTACTCCTGGCTCTGTTTATGAGAGATTTAGTCTAATTTTAGTCTTCAATATACTCAGCAGGAAAGTATCTGTAGTTTTAGGACAGAAAGAATTAGCTCTGCTGGTAACAAAGACTACAGAAGAAAATTCTGTTCATCTATAAGGTATACATTATTTATAAGCTTCGATTTTAATTCTTGCTATTCATTCTTTAGTTGCGTTTGTAGTTATTTTGACTTGTAGCAACACTGTATATAATAAGTGCCTAAAATTGAATGGTAAAATATTCATAAATTTAGACGAATGTGGCAGGTGTGTAGTCAGCAGATCTATTGATTATTCTTTTTTAATTTAAGATTATGAATTTTTAGCACTTGCCTTGGCTTCTAATTAATGCTCTTATTAAATTTAAACTGCAGGTAGCCATCGGTTGATATCTTCAGTTTACAGGATATCAGTTTTTTCGAAAACAAATTATTGGATACTGCAAATCTAATTTTGCTAATTTTGAAATTATAATATGCCTGGAACCAAAAATTACACTTGAAAAAATTACATTTGAAATTACTTAAAATTGTAAGTCTTTTGTTAAAAACCTCTTTTTAAGCTCCAGTTTAATTTAACAAGTAGCACTACTTCCATAAGCCAAATAGTTTGGGCATTGTTAAGAGGTATTCTTTGCCCAAGGTAACTGTTATTTGGCTAATGATCTATTTGGAAGCTTTTGTAAATTGAACAGAAAGTAATTGGGAAAATGAAGTAAATAATTTTCTTGCAAAGCAGACATCACAAATGGTAGCCTAGGGCCCTAGATCTGAAAACTCTCCGTTCTGTATGTGCTTAATTTATGCATGAGTAATCAAGCTATCTGCTTGCTTTGGTTTGTTTTGCTTTTTCTGCTACTCATTACTTGTGTCTTATATGTAATAAATACTGGTGATTTCCATGTCCTCAATGGATTTTAAAACTACCTCCAAAAAAGAGAACATGAGAGTCTACTCCATTTTCAGAAAATGTGTGCGTGTTTCAGTCATGGTCAGGCTGCATACTGTAGGGAGGACATGAGTCCCACTCTCTGTGTGTTGGACTGTAGCTATTTTAAGATTACTTAAAATAAAGGAAAGTGTAACTTTTGTGGGTTGTTGGTTTTTTTTTTTGAGAGAGAGTTTATAATGAGAACAGTCTTCAATTCTGAAGATTCGGGGAAAGTCTGTAGGCTGTGACTTTCACCCTGGTTAGAGTGAAACAACTTTTTTGCAGTAGGAAGTTTTCATTGTTTCCCAGAGGTAGCCAAAGTGTACTTTACTTTAATCTCCCCTATAAATTATTTCTGCAGCTTGACCTTCATACTGATTTTTTTTATTCCAATTCCTCCCATTCTTATTTTTCCACAGTATAATCTTAAAATGTATACTTTATACACACATGCATGTACTCACAGATACATAGGCACAAACACGTGCGAGCTATCAGATATCCAATAATTAAATGTCTGTGTGAATGAAAACATATTGATTGTAGAATTAATGAATACCAGGAATTAAACACTGTTGCTGAGATTTGCAAGGATAAAGTGTAATGAATTTAATTTTGAAGATGAACACTGATTACACAGAAACTAAAAAAAGGATTAAAGTGTTTCCCAAAAAATCAATAAGATTGATTAAATTATATACATCTTTTTGTTTTAAGTGCCCATGAGTGGATATTTGTAACAACCTACAAGCTATATATACTAGGAATAAAAAAATTTAAAAGATCTTATTCCTGACTATGATCAGCAAACATTTTTTCTATGTCTTTGGATGATTTCACTTTCCTTAAATCAGTTATTTTTACTAGATTCTATGTGAACAGAGCCGCTTTTAAGTCTTGGCAGTATTCTCTGTGGCATTTATTTTTGTGTAGAAAAAATATCTGTTTTCTTAAAGACATTTAACATATAAAAAGAAAATACTTTTCTAAAAATCTGTTAAGATAGACATTTGCAGTTTAAAATATTATTTCTACTAACAGTATGGAAGAAAATAAAGAGATAAAAAAGTCAAATAATATCACAGATTTTTTAAAGAATATAGAGACAATTAAATTAACAACTTATGCCTTTAAGTGCATAGTTTTGAAAAGCTATCTAGGTAGCTGTATAATAGAACTGATCCTAGAATAAATAGCATTTCTCTTTTGGTTTAAGAAAGATTTAAAGGAAGTAAATTATGAGTGCAGTTTTTTTTCTTATCTTAAACAAAGTGCTGTGCATAGATGGGTAGCAGTTTAAGTGCAACAATTACCCAAATTGAGCTGACTTTAGTGCCCAGTAATTTCATGCAATGCACCGCCTCTCCTGTCCTGAGTGACCACTATGACAGATGGAGCCTATATTAATGAAGTAAATGAGTAATGACATCTGTGTACATATCAAAGGAAGGGAAAGGGGTAGTGGCTAATGAGGATGTATTGACAGTGTGGAACCTCAGCATCCTGAATGTAGAGGATGTTCAAGAAGCAAAATTATTTGATGCTACTGCTTAACATAGCATCATTGAAATCACATAATATTGATTATATATAAATATATATGTATAATTTTTTACTATATATATAAAAATATTGACTGTTTTCTGTGTACTATATATTTGTTGTCTGGCAAGTGGCAAAATGTTCATTAAAAGGGTGAAAACTTGAGCAAAGGTAGCATAAGAAGATAGTATTTGAACATTAAAGTGCAAGTCTATTGATAAGTTCAAAATAGAGGTACATTTTTAAACATAGCTTTTTAATTGACTGCAATGCTTGATAGTCATTTAAATGAGGTTTCATCCCCCCCTAGTGGAAGGAGCTCTGTGGGATCAAACACTTGATATAGTCCATATTCACATTTCTGCATAAAACTTTGTGACTAGATTAGGTTTCTATACAACAGAAGTTAAAGCTCATTAGATCAGATATAATTTCTCACAGTAGGGCATATAATTTTCCTTTCCTCAATAAAGCTTTGCTGAATTTAAATTAAAAAAAAGTAAAAAGTAGAGCTTTACCTAATAGTAATAAGATTAAATGGATATTTTTTTCAGATAATTTGCAGTTTAAGTGACTGCATGAAAAGGGGAAATACTCCTATCTATTGTCAGTTTATTTGTATGATTTCAAACTACCTTTTTAACATTATTTTCAATTACCTCACAGAATAACGGGACAGAATATCAGGTTTTTATGTTAAGTGATCAAAAAGGACTTAATCCATAATTCCATATTACTCAAAATCCTTATGGAATCACTCTTTTCTTTCCCTTTTTTCTCCTTCTCTCCAAAAGAAAAAATGTTTGAAAAGTCATTTGAAATCCTCTCATTAGTTATTACACAGTCTGTGTAAGGGATTAAGATGCAAAATTTAGCTTTCGAAAACAAGGAAGTTGGGTTAGGAAGATTTGGAAGGATAAAGGTTCGGAAACCTTTAAATATTTTGTCTGTAAATTTCAGAATGCTTTTGCATGATTCTTACATTAGCAAATTGAAGAACAGCAGAATATTTGTCTAAGCAAGCTAGATACACTAGAGTGACAATACACTAAAAATAGAATCCAACCATAAGTTCCTTTAAGAAGCTGTCTGAAAAGTTATTTAATAACATAGTTGGACAAGAAAGAATTTATATCGGACTACTTCTCAGATATTCAGCTCTATACTGAAGGTAACAAATACTTGAATTCTGACATTAAATTTATTTTAGGTTGTTTTCTTCTTTTGGTAAAAGATAAATACTCATCTTAAGAAATATTTATTTTCATTACATATTAGATTTAAGCACATGTTTTAAGCATAAATTTAAATATTTTCTGGACTTCTGTCTATTGTTTAAAAAATATTAAGTAAGGAGATTGTCTAGCAACCACATAGGAATTTTCAGGCAATATAACAAGAGACAGCTACCACAGTTTTTGTTATGATTGGAAAAGACTTAAAATCATCAAGTACAACTAATTCAGCCAAACCTCCTTCTAAACCATGTCCCTAAGCACCATATCTAGATGGCTTTTAAGTACATCCAAGGATGGTAATTCCACCACTTCCCAGGGCAGTCTATTCCAGTCTTTGATAACTTTCAGTGTAAAGGTTTTTCCTAATGTCTAACTTAACACATATTTTGAAAAGTTTTAGATAGGAACGTTTTTTAAGACTGCTGTCCCAGATTCTTGTTTTATACTATAGGTACCTAAATTACTTACCTTAGTCACCTGGGATATTAATGGTGTCCAGAGAAGAAGGTTGCATGTTTCAGTTCATGTTTCAGATCATCTTAACAGAGATTTCAATAAGTCTTTGGAAATTTCTTGTACAGGAATCCTAAACTTGGGATGCTCAGCAAGGTACCATAAAACAGGTGAAGCTAACATTAGAAATTACTAAACAGATAAGGGGTCAAGGACTTTTCCTCCATGATAGTCAAGACAGAACTTTGAGGGTTTTATTGTTTATTGCTAAATAAAACAGGGATTAATTGCAACTATAAGGTAGTCATACATCATTTAACTAAACAATTTTCATGGCTAGATCTTTAAATTAAGCATTTCATCATTTTCTCCTCTTCTCAAAGTCACTACCTTACTGAGAACTGAAATGGCACAATCTAACTGAAATGGTAGTGCTACACATAGGAATAGCCAGATGACAGTTCATAGTCCATGATACATAGAAAACAGGATTTTACATTTTTTAAAAAAGTAAACAAAAATAAAGATACAAGTCTACCTAACTTTGAAGTTGGCCCTGCTTTGAGTGGCCTGAAAAAGTTGCCCCTAGTGCTCCCCTCTGATGACTGTGAAATCTCTGATTCAATTTCTCATTTATTTATTTCTGTATAGGCACAGGTTCAGATAGCAGGTGAACAGAATAAATGCAGAAGAGAAAACATGTAGAGTCTGAGGTTTGTTTATCCTGGAGGAGAGAAACTAAGAGGTAGGAAATATAAGGAGAGAGTTAATTTCATTCTTCAGGGCTCTAATGTCTGGTTATACAGAAAATAGAGTTAGACTTTTCATGGTGGTACACAATAAAAGAACAAGAGGCAGCGGTCACAGGTTGAAGGAAGGGAAATTCTGCTCATAACAGAAGAAAACTCTTCACAGTGAGGATACAAAAACATTGGTAGTTGCTCGAAGAGGCTAAGGAATTTTCATATCTGGAGCTATTCTGGACATAAGTGGATAGGTGCTAAGGAATCTGATCTGACATTGAAGTTTGTCTTGTTTCCAGTGGGAGTTTTTACCAGATGATCTTCCAGCAACTCTACAGTAGGTAGTCTAGAGGTTGAAACAATGTTTTCTTAATTTTTTTTCCTTCCTTTAATACTTTTACTGACAAGTGAAATGAATATAAAAAGGTTTATGTTCTTTCTCTTATCAGAAATATCTCTTATGGAGCATTCATTTTGTAGTGATGAAATTATAGCAGTCCAAGATCAAATGAATATGTATGGACTTGGACACTAAAACACTTTAATCACAGAGGAATGTAATTTCAGAAATTACATTATTTCCCTGTTTAATGGGAGAGATGGTACAACCTGGGAGGAAAGTTATATGGATCAACATTAAGGTTCCTTACACAGCTTTCCTGTGCCATGGGAGAAATCAGACAGTTCAGAAGGAAAGCTGAGGGGTTAATCCAGGGGCTCATGAGTCCTCCAATGTTTCTCTGCTTACTGGATTCCTCCAGAATTCTTTGCTTTCCCTAGTTACAGGTTTAGATAGAGACTACCACCTTGGTTTCAGATGTTCAAGTTTCACAGTTGCTTTCTGACTTGGTGTTACTTCTGAACGTGCTGCCATTCTTGATGTCAAATTGTTTATATAGTTTGACTACTCACTTTCTTGAGATCACGAAAACGACTCAAGTTTCTTTCTGTCATTCAGAACAAGAGTTTAGTCATATATTGCCTATTTAAAGAAAAGATTGATTAAAGTTCACAGACTTATGCTAGCAGCTGTGCTAACCATGCCTAACTCATCCTAGCTGCCACAGTAATGAATAAACATTACTAAAAATGACAGCTGCCCATGAATCTTTTGTGAGTGAGATCTAAATTCTCTGTCCACGTATAAGGACAAAATTTTTATACTTTCTTCATGGATTAATTCTTTCAAGAGTTAATTGCCAAAGGACTGTGATGTCTCAGCTGAATAAATTGCAATCTCCTTGAATTATATTCATATATGGATGATCCTATTTGTACTTGAGTGAACTATTAGATGCATTATTTTATTTCAGTAAATGAAATTTCTCTATTCATTTAAACCTCCATGAAAAAAATAGGGAGATACTTAAAGAACGGTCCATTTATTTTTCTGTGTTTTAAAGAAATCTGAAGTTATATCTGTAGACTGAGAATTGCTTAGAAAGGTGTACTGGACAGGTGGAGAGTCCTCCTGACACGTAGTTGCCCAGCTGTGCTCTCGCTCCTCTCTATGTCCTCTGCAGCTGACTCTGGTGGACAGCTTCTGAGCAGACTGTCTTGTTAGGCCTGGGTTGTAGGTTAATGAACTGCCTGACAAACTGATGTGCAAGCAGTGTCATTATTTTATGTAGGTTATTTTCCATCTCTCACTAAGCTCGCTGTTTCAGACTCATTGTTGGCCTGGTTCTTAAAAAAGGTCATGCCATAGGTCAGCTTAAGGGTAAAGTTTAGACAAACCCTAAATGTTAACCAGAATTTTCCTTAAAAATAATAATGACAAAAATATAAAGTAGCTAAGTTTCTATTGGAAAATTATATAGAAACAGGGCATGTTCCCAGGCACTGGAACTCAATCAACTACCCTGTTAAATTGCTGGAATGATCCCTGGCACAATTTAGCCTGTGCTAGCTGGTTTTCTCTCCAAATCATCATTTGAGCATTAGCATTGACCAGAGGCAATTCATGCTAGTTATTTCCATGCTTTAGAAAGTAAGAGAGTTCTACCATAGGAACCATTTTTTTCCTACTTTTTTGGGGGTTTTGTGTTTTGCTATATTGCATCTGTTTACCACATGACCCAAACACAACTTATTTATTATTAAAATTATAATACATGAGGACCTGGCACATGGAAAAAGTAGCAGAATGGTGCTATGTAGCTACCCAATATATATTATAGAGTGAAAGGCTGTACCTATGAGGTGAGCATGCCTTGCAGTGCACCTTTCAATTCTGTCACTGTGTTCTGCTACATGTTGTGGGGACCTGTGTTAGCTCACTACTCCACTGCACATGCAAATTTCCTTCCAGCACATCTCTTCATGGAAATAATTTGGGCATATTTTTTCTGCAAATGAACTTAGGCCAGTAAGTCTAATCTACCTAGAGCAGGATGTACTGAAATGTAGATCCAGCCACAGGGTGTGCTGGAGATTTTTGGATGTAACACTGTGAAAAATAATTGAAGAATTTTCATGAGGTGTATAAAAGCCTTAAAGCACTCATATTTCATCACTAAGATAATTATATAATGAAAAATGAAAGAAAAATATTCAAATTAGTTAGCAGAATGGAAGATGTGGAAAATACAGGAATGCATCTCGATCCGAGGAATATATAATAAAGAGCATTCAACAAGCTCTCTTTGTTTGCTGATAAAGAAGCAGGGGTGAAACCCCAAGAACACTATGTCATTACTTCAAAATTATTGGGTCAAGACTTTCACTAATCTAAAATAAGTTTCAATTGTTTAATCACTGAAACAGTTATTTGAATCTGTTCACAAATATGACAGTTACCACTCATTAACTGGCTGAGATACAAGAGCTGAATAGCAGGGGTCTTGTAGATCAGAAATGAAGTACAGTGACAAAGCTGTATGTGAAAAATGTACCAATATATCCCACATAATGGTTTACTCATGTCAGTGTTATTCATTTCATACTTCCAGAAATATTTACATTTGTTCCTAGCTATTACTTTTTTAATTACATTCCAGTTGAATGACTTTTTGGAAAGTAACCACAAAATTTTGCATAATTAATAAAGTAGATAGAGAGTATATGCACTGAGAACATAATTATCCTTACTAAGTGTTAAAAGCTTGTTCAGGTTAGTTATTTTAAGAGTGCATTTCATTTTTCTTTAAGATCACAGGCTGTTTCAAATTTCTTTCAAGTCCTCCTTATAATTACCGTATGAAACATTCCCTGTACTTGAAAGCTACAGACAATTTCATTAAAGCTGAACTACATTAACTTCTTTAACACTGAAATATTGTGACTAATATATATATAGATGTGTTTGTATTTTTTCTTATATTGGTAAAACATTTATGTGAGTGTAAAACATTTATATGTATAATATGGCATTAAATGGTGAAAACTGATGATATTTTAATATAGCATTTATATGACCTCTTCAATACAGTTAAGTATAATTTATTATCTAAGCACACACATATGCATCTGTATTTCCCTGGGGATGGAGACTAAGCAGAAGGAACTAATCCAGTTTTATTATGCAGAAGAACAGAATTTCAGTGGCTTGTTTATGAGAAGCACTCTTTCTTGTGTGGCATATGCTGTAGGAAATCTTTTCTACCGACAAGAGAATAAAACAAAAATATTCATAGGTTCATTTGTTTTATCAGTTAATCTCTGCATTTGTATGGAGATTCACTCAAAACAATAAGCGGTGTTTTGCAATTTGGATGTTCAATGTTTTTAAAAGGAAAAGCTTTGTCTTTTATGCCTTCAGTAGTTTTCTCATGGCATTATTTTTAACATGAATCAGTGAGAAAAAGGTGAAAGTAAATATTATGTTAGTTCATTTTTATTGTAATGTCGCTTAAACTTATCACTGCCCAGAGCAGTAAAAAACCTGACAGTAAAGCCTCTTCACTGTCAGCTGTAGTTATTTATTCAAAAATTATCCATGTTCCAGGATTCTTTCACAGTTTTAGCATATGAATAAAATCAAACAAAATAATGGTGGAACAATGATCAATATTATTTTCATACTAAGTCATATAATGGATCAGTAATTAGAATAGCGGTCACCTCAAATTCCAGTTAAAAAATGAAATGTGTCCTGTATTTGAATAAAAAGTATTTATCTTCCAAATTTGCAAAGAAATCAAAGACATGAACTAATTTCAGAAGATTCTTGAAAAAAAAGTATTCTGGAAATATCAAATTGTTCTATTTTTAAGCTGCATATAATTATGCATAATTTATAATTTCTGCATAATTTATAATATAAGCATAAGGAAGACTATAAGAGGGAGTAATGTTACTGAAATACAACATATATTAGTATAAAGTTTATATGTGATAATGATCATTATTTGATATCTTATGATAAGTCAAGTTAGTATTAGAACATAAATAAAATTAATATTTTGAATGAGACATTGACCTTTTTGTACAGCTCTTTCTACTGATAATAAAATTCTACTGGGAAATTTTGTTCACCTGTATTTTATTATTTTCATAGTAGAGCTCTGAATGTTTTAAATAACTTTTCAAAACTTAACTCTCAAAAATAAGACATGACAATTCTGAAAGGTTACTAAGGACACCTGAAATGTAGTTACATTAATTTATATATGTTTTTCCTATTACTGGTATTATAATATTGTGTTAAAGTCAACTTTTTAGCCAGTGATTCCTGTGACACCACACTAATTTAAAAAAGCAGAAAAGTCATTATGCTAAGCAAGTAATCACACAGTAAGAAAGAAAACCATCAAGGGTAGTTAATGCTGCAGGGTAAATCTATTGCAGAAATTATGCTGGCAAAGAAAAGCATAGGCAGAAGCCAAATACATGTTGTGCATTAATCTAAATACTAAAATGAGAGACATGAGAAGTGGGCACTTTTTCCCTGAAGAAAATTTTCTGCTAGCCTTTAGGTTGATGGAGGTTACTCTTCCTTTCTCTTGAATGCACTGAAATGACTCTTTCTGACTCGGATCCAACAGAACGACTCTGCAAACTCTGCTTGTAACGTTTAGTTTGCCAGTTATACATCTGCACATCTGTGTGGTCTTATTATGATTTCACAACCTGCCAACTACATATTCCTTTTTATAATTCTGCTTTTAGAATGCTAAATATAGGGAGGATATTTTTATTTTCTATTCAGTGGAGATGGGTATGTTTTCATTTTCTTTCAGTAAGGATGTTATAATCCTTGTTTCAGTAAGGCATAGCAGGGTCATTTAAGGTACATTCAGGGTCAGATTATATACAAATTCTGCATACTTATTTTGAGGTTTTGTGGGAATGAATGTTTTCAAGATAGCATAACGCTTTTAAATAAAATAAAATAATAGTCGTAATAAAAAATTATTACAGCTTTACAGACAATTTTACCATGGTACATTTTCTATATAAGAAAACACACAACTGAGATAGGGATTGTTCCATGTGGAATGTGTTTGTTTCGGGGCTTTTTGGTATTTTGTTCGTTTAGTCTAAAAATCCTTGCTATCTGTATTCTATGCCTTAGTATCTTTTGAGATATGTCTTTCTGTAATGCAATT
This sequence comes from Mesitornis unicolor, assembly GCF_000695765.1. Classification (NCBI taxonomy): domain Eukaryota; kingdom Metazoa; phylum Chordata; class Aves; order Mesitornithiformes; family Mesitornithidae; genus Mesitornis; species Mesitornis unicolor. The sequence continues at coordinate 7,306 of NW_010208679.1, read as the reverse complement.
TCTTCTCTTTTATTTCCACTTTTCTTGACAAGTCAAAAAGTTAACATTACAGAATTTGATAGCAGCTTCAGCTCAGTTTAGCTGAAAATGGTAACTTGTCTATTACTATTGTGGGTTGTAATGCTATTTCTGAATTTCCAGCTACATGTCTGCAACTCAGTGATGAAAGAAGCAAGAATGTATGTATACTATGCAGTATGCTGTACCTTATCAGGAAGATAAGAAGCTATAAAAATATGTTACATTACTTATAGAATATTGTACTTAGAATCTTTCACTTCAGAAACTCAAAGCTCTTTCTCATCTTTAACTAATACACAGAACTTAGAATCATAGGATGGTTTGGGTTGGAAACGACCTTTAATATCATCTAGTCCAACGCCCCCTGCTATGAGACATCATGAAGAGACATCTTTCACTAGATCACGTTGCTCAAAGCCCTACCCAGCAAGATGTTGAATACTTTCAATAATGGGACATTGATAACTTCTCTGGGCAACCTGTTCCAGTGTCTTACCACCCTTATTGTAAAAAATTTCTCCCTTATGTCCAATCTAAATGTACCTTCTTTCAGTTAAAAACTATTGCCCTTATCCTGTCACTACATACCCTGGTAAAATATCTCTCTCCAACTTTCTTATAAGCCCACTTTAAGTATTGAAAAGCCATGACTTTTGAAGTATGATGGAGAGTGGCTTGATAACTACATCAGCCTATTCTCTCAGGACCTTCAGATGCATCGTGTCAGGTCCTATGGACTTGTGTATGTTCTTCAGGTGGTCTCGAAGTTGATCTCCTAAGATGGGAGAGACTTCAGTCCTTAACTCCCTGCTTTGAGTTTCATAGCTTGAGAGTTATGGGAAGAGTGATCACGAGTCAAAACTGAGGCAAAACAAATGATGAGTACCTCAGCCTTACCCATGTATGTTGTCAATAGTTCTCTTGTCTTATTTGTCAGAAGGGTACATTATTTTTAAAAATCTTCCTTTTCTGTCCAACATATCGGTAAAAGCACTTATTATAATTTTTTTATTCTCCTGCCAAATTCAGCTCCATCTTTGCCTTAGCTTTCCTGATTCCTTCCTTACACATCCTGGCAACATCCCTGTATTCTTCCTAGGATACATGTTCCTGGTTCCACTGCCTGTGCTCTTCCTCTCTTCCATCCGTGCATTATTCTTGAAGGCATGCATCTACACTCCTCTTCTGCAGATGGAGAAACAAGAATTGCATTCAAATTACCCACCATACCTCAAATGCAGGCAAACAAAGCACAATGGTGTATTTCCATTCAATGATGAGGTAACAATATGGAATATCCTACTGATCCATTCTGCTTGCTGAATTCTGAGGTGCTTTGATGCAATGTAAAGTATCTAGCCCTATATTTTCAGTCATGGGAAGCTGAAAGAACTTTATAAATACGCAAGTTCTGAAACTGGTTCTACCCGCCTCCTAAAGCTGCATTTCTTTAGTGATCAGTAATAAAGTGTTTCCTGGGGCCTTTGATGTCAACCTCTGTGTGCACCTTCAAGGCTTCTGCTACCGTCTTTTGCTTATACTCTCAGGGGTACTTGATACAAAAGGTAATCAAACAAATGATAGCTGTATTTAAAACATTTATCTCTACTAGCTTTTCAAACAGAAATGGTAAACACATTTTGATTCCTTTTCTGGTCATTCTTAAGTATAGCTCCTTGATTCCATGTCTGAATGTCCTCTGTTCACTTTGTCAGGTGATTAGTCCAGCCACCAATATCATATGATCAGAGATGCAGCAGGGCCAAAGTACTAATTTAGGCATTTTACCTGGTGACCACCAGTCTGTAAGAGCTTTATTTGAGGCTACACTGCAGAGAAATGTTAAAGAAAACAAGAAATACTGGCTTACACAAATACTTGCATCCTAATAAACATTTCTGAAAACACAGTCTTTAAGATACCATTCTAGGTCTGATCTCATTGCTGTCTGTCAGATCAATGTGGTTAATGCTAAAATGGGCAAGCTTTAAGATGTGTCCTGAATTTGGTCTTTTGTCTGTTTTGTTTTGTTTATTTTTCCTCTGGGAACTGGCACTTTGCCCAAAGATGCATTCATTTTTTCTAAACAGCTTTTATTTTTCATGTTGTCTAAGGTAAGGAACTCCAAGCTTTACTGCTGAGCTTATCACATAACCTGCAGAAAGCTCCTTTTCTAGTCTTTTATCATTAATGAGAGACATGAGCTACAGGGCCAACATACTCGCCAACAATTCCCTAAACATACTGCTACTGCAAAGAATTACAGCTGCCTTCCTACTCTAGATATATTTGGAAAAGAAATGAAAGTATCTAGGATAATGTCACCTGCATCTTGTCAGGTTATGCAGTCTTGGTCTAAGCAGCATGTTCATAGGGAATAAGGACTTAGGGACTGCACAGCAGAAAGCACCTGCCCCATAGCAAACACAGTCCCTTTGAGATCCTGCTCTCTGTCTTTACATAAAATGACCTTGACGTGTAGCCTAGTATGCAACACAGCATGCATATCGTAATTTAACATGAAACATCAATTCTAAATTAAAATCACAAAATTTTCATAATATAAAATGCCATTTACTAGTTTTGTAAATCACTAGCTGGTTATCATTTATTGCAAAAAGTATGCACATTTCTACCTTTAACTTTTTTTCATTATAAGGACTTCAGCTTAAATCTCTGAAAACATTTTATAAACAACATACTATTGGTAGTGCTTGAATACATTTATTTATAAGCAGCATGTAGTTGTAGCTATTTCTGCTGTTTTTTTACTAACTTGAATTTATACTAGAAAATAAAACTTTCTTTAATAGGGGCACATGAAACAGGCATGGATTCTCTCATGAACAAGTGAGGGTAATTGACAAGTTACACTCACCTGGTTTATTGGAATGCAAATCAATTAAACTGAAACAACAATCCAACATGTTCCCTAATAAAACTTCGTCTAGAAAATACAGAATCAGCTTATTAATACTGCACTAAAAAGCAGTGAGCACTGGCTACCAACTATGGTAGCATAATTTTTCATTAAAAATTTTAGAAGAAATCAATGTACAAAAATGGCAGTAAGTTTATAAAATGTGGCATATTTACATATTGTTTCTTAAATAGCATAAGTAATAGCAGTAATATTTTTCCAGATTTTTAGAAATCTAATGCATTAAGAATTCCATAAGGTAATGATTATTTATATATTTGAATAAAATATAAGATATGTATACTTTAGCCATATAATTAAAAATAAGTATACCATAAAAACCAAAATATAAATGTGTTGGAAATTACACTTCAAATTAGTTTTATAATTTGTTATAATTTCATTACATAAATGTCATGATAAATGAAGACTTTTAAAATTCAAGCATATTTATTTTATTTTTCCTTGTAAGACTTGAAATAATATGATGATAAGAGGAAGATTACTTTTGGTATTAAAATACTGCTTCTTAGTATTAAAATATAAATTGTACTTTCATGGATTTCAGAGCAAGTAAGAATACGTGCTAACACAAAGTATACCACAGCATATGGGAAAATAGTATTTTAGGTTATTGTGGAAATTATATCTAGGAATCTGAATGAGAATTGCCTTCTTCCATAAGATTTCACCTCTCCTTTAGATTTTTATAGCAGTTCTATCCCCTATTAAATTTTACAGGAAGCTAGAAAAAGCCTTCTAGAACAGGTATTAAGTTATAAAAGACTTTTCCCATAAAGGTTAGTGAATCCCTGAGGCCTTCTTATAGGCACTGAAGCAAAGTGCACAATGCTGGTGTGATGAAAATCACAAATTTTTTGTAGAGAACTTCTGACTCAAAAATCAGTATGTGTTTGATTCCCGAGACATTGTACATTATACTAGTCAATGTTAATCTCCAAGAAGCAATTTCCCAATCATGGTACAACATTATCTACTGTTTCCCTTTGATAACTGAATGCTGTTCCTGACCAGATAAAGATTTCTAGAGATCTGGCTGTAAGATAAAGGACTGACTGAATTGAATCACTGCATGTGTATACGTGAACAGAAAATATCTCTCCTTTAATCTAGGGTCTCAGATTTTTTTCTGATCTCATATATGTTGCATATTTGCATGGAGTATAGCTTGTAAAGAGAACAAATGTAAAAAACACTATTCAGAGTCAAATCCACTGTATTATATTGTCTATTTATAGAATCATAGACTCATAGAATGGTTTGGGTTGGTAGGGTCCATAAAGATCATGTAGTCAAACCACCCTGCCATGGGCAGGGACATCTTCCACAAGATTAGGTTGCTCAAAACCCCATCCAACCTGGCCTTACACTTGGGCCTTGTTGAACTTTATTGATGTTTGCACTGGCCTACCTCTCAAGTCTGCAAAGTCCCTCTGGATGGCATCACCTCCCTCTAGAGTACAAACCACACCATTCAGCTTGGTGTCATCAGCAAACTTGCTGAGAGTACACGATCCCACTTGTCCTTGTCCTTGATGAAGATGTTAAATCATACTGGTCCCAGTACAGACTCCTGAGGAAAACCACTCCTCACTGTTCTCCACCCAGACATTGAGACATTGACTGCAATTCTTTTGATATGGCCATCCAGCCAATTCCTTTTCCACCAAGTGATCTACCCATCAAATCCATGTCCCTCAATTTTAGAGTAAAGGATGTTGTGCAGAACAGTATCAAATGCTTTACTTCTAGTCACTTTGCTTTACAGGAAAGCATCCAATCACTTTTTTTATTATTTAGTTGTACTTAATGGACAAACATGATCTGAGAAAGGCAAATGTCTTTGTCTTAAGCTGAATATTTTTTCCTGTTATGGTTCTGTGAAACAGCTTTTATCCGAAGTAAAATATCTTTTTATAAAATAAATTTATTTACTTTTCTACATCAAATTTTTAGTAAATTTCTCTGTAACGATACTTTAATCCTTAAAATTTTTCTTATAAATTGAATTTTAATAGAGCAACTATAGAACTGCAATGCTGTAAAAAAACACATAATAAGATTGGGTAAAATGTGCCAGCCAGCAAAACTGTTGTTCATAATAAATTTTTTATTTTATAATTATAAAAGAAATTACAAAAAAATGTTTGGTGATTAATAAAACACTTCCTAAAGTCTTCAGTGAAATGAGAAGTGAATGTAATTTAAGTTGATGTCCTCTGCAGATGGCACTGAGAGCTAAAACTCTGGGAACAGTAATCAAAAGGACACACAGCCAATACATTTTTTTCGTCTTTTAGGAGGTTATGATGAAAACTTTAAGTATTGATTTACCATCGAGTGAAATGATTCCTGAATTTTTATTATAACCTTGTAATTATTTTTACAGTAAAATTGTAGAAGGAGTCATAGTTGAGTTTTAAATGAAGCTTCATCTATAACTCATTGCTTAACATCTCTGTAATCTTTTGTTTATTAAGGTATTTTAAAGTCCTTAATACAGCAGCACAGAGTTGGAATTTTTAGCTTTTATGCAAACCGAAATCATACTTACTACTTGAAATTCATATTGATGGTTCAAAACAAATCATGTGTTTAATGTTAATTTCTGACATTCTGTATGAAGTCATGTTGCTTTTTGGTCAGAATATGTCACATTGTGTCATGTCACAAACTGTCCTGAATGATATTACTGTAACAAGCCATGACAAACCAATGAGACATACTAAGAGAAATGAAGTATTTTTAAGACTATTTTGCAACCACTGGAATCACAAGTATCCAGTTTGAATATTATACATCAAATAGATGAGTATAATTTTAGCTGCATTTGTGCCTACCTGTCAAGTTAAATCTCCTTTCTTAACAGAGAATTATCCTTCATGTATATGCAGGTATAGGTATATAAATACACATGTATGTGTATGTATATATTTTGGTCTCTGTAACTTTCTATAGATATAATTTTGTAGTGAATCTAGGAGTGGTGGCAGGGTGTCTTGACTCTGTCAGTGCATCGGTGTTAAAGCCCACAGTTAATGAGTTAATTCTAATGGTTACAGTAATATACATAGCAGAGCACTTCTGTTAAAGTTTATCTAATCCCATGCTTGAAGTCACTTCATGTGGTCTTTCTAACCCATTCTTTCCTTTTTTGTGCAAGGATAAAAGAATCTATTTAAAAGATTAATTTCAAACACAAGTAAGTGATAGTTACTATACAGTAATTCCCTGAAGAGAATATTTCAAAGAGAATGACTGCCACACTCTGAATAACTTATCTAAAAAGACTGATTAGGAGTCCTGGTCAGCCTATAACCTGTATTTCTATGGCCTCAAGCAGAATTGACATAAGAAAATATTTTTTTAGGACAAACTTTCATAGGCATCCAAGGAAATATTGCTTCAGAAAAATTAATAAAGATTCTGAACGACTAAAAAAAATAATTTCTCTGGAGAGCATTAAATCTCAAGTGGGAGTTTTTGATCTCCCTTCTTTCAAATGACACACTTTCAAATCCTAATCGTAAGCAAGTATTTACTTATAGCATGGTCAGAAACAAGCACATAACTATGTCCAATCAAATTAGTTCTCTCCTAGACAAATCTGCTTTAGAAGGAGCTACCTGGAAGCCTTCGAGACATGACCAGCTTGATCTGTTCACTGTTGGTTTTGGTTTTCATGTATTTATCAGAATAAACATACTCAGTGGACTCGCATGCTTATTTTTAATTGTTTACTGTATAACGTATTTGCAAAACTCAAATCTAGTATCACCTGGAATCTTTATAATATATTATAAAGACATTCTTCATAGACAAGAGCAGAATTTCTAAATACTATGTACTAATATTTATACAAAGAATAGTAAATATTTTTAGGACTGAGCGCACCTGCAGCAAGTTTGTCGATGTCATCAAGCTGAGTGGTGTGGTTGATACTTCCACTGATGTCATAGAAGTTACCTACCCATTTTCTTTGCATTTCTTGGTGCATATTTGTGATATGCTCTTCAACTTTTGCAGTATGATGACTATGAAATTTCACTGGTTTCTAAAAAGAACAGAATATCCTTGAATGAATATTGGCAGGAATGTTTAATATGAGTTCAGGTCTCTAGAAAACTGCATTCCTAGTAGAAATATTCCCAGTTTTCCATTGATGATCTGTACTTACCATCTAGAGATGTGTGGCTTTTCAGATACCACAGATATCATCATATACTGAAAGTGTAAAATTTATACTGTTGCTTTCAAGTGTTTACTGTATAGGGTTTATTTGTCTATGTACACCATCACAGGATGCATCAGCTCCTTTTCCCTCTCCTCTCCTCTCCTCTCCTC
>NW_010208678.1:0-1391 GCF_000695765.1 Mesitornis unicolor | reverse complement strand
CCACTGTACCCCATTACCAATTAGAGTTTTACTGTTTTTTTTTCTAAGATTCTCATCTTGTCAAGTTCCAAAGCACCATATCTTATAAAACTTATTTCAAGATCTTAGCCATGTTTTTATACCCTATTGCTTTAACAAAATTACTTCCCACACACAATTTCTCACACATGCTTCTCAGTTCTTCTGAGAGCAACGGTGTCATTGCTTATCCAGGCTGCAACATTGGTGACAATTTTCCATTCTTTCCATTGAGTCCTCTCCTGCGTGCCCTCCTCCCACCGTGCCACCTCCTCAAGTGACCACCTTGCAGTGAAGTCTCTGAGGATGGGGACCTACGGGTAGCTTCACCACCTGCCTCTGGGTTTGCATCTCAGCCTGTCTCAGCCTGGGAGACAAGAGGAACAGAAAGGTCCTTCAGAGGATATCTTTGGGATAAGTGCATCCATCATCTTTCCTTCCTGTCAATGTGTTAGCAATATTATCTTGCATGGATTTTGTAAATTAATAGTAATTTACTCCAGCCTAGCTGGAATAAAAGGAGATTTCAAGGCAGCCATCTGACACCATGGCATTACATTTCTACAGGATCACTAAAATTGTGGTATTTGAACACCACAGGACACAAATATGTTTTGACAAGAGACCAAAAAAGGATCATGATGCAGGTTCCTGAAGCTGCAGGGAACAGTTTAGGGGTCAGTAACACAACGTGGCAGACATCTTTTATCAACAGCATCATTGAGGTTAAATCCTTGGTTTACAGTAATCTTTCAGAGGAATACTGAATATCTGAAGGGTTTGTTTGGGTTTGGAGGTTATTTTGAGAGACGGTTGCTTGTTATATAGGAACTGAGATTTTTCTTTTCCATGGAAATAAGAAGAAAATTTATTTATAGAGGAATAAAGTCAAGTGAAAGTTTGCAACACTGTATTACTCTAATTCCTTTTTAAATTTAGTTTGTACATTACAATTTTTGCAAAATTTGGTGAAAATTAAATAAAACTGCTCAAAATAAAGTAATCCTTTTATTAAAAGGATGGTAAAAATGTCTGTATGCACAGATATTATCAGCAGATACTTGTTTTCACTGTCATGTCTCTTCATGTCTCTTCTACTTGAACCTAAAGATTTGTTTCAATTTAGGATTAATGTTAAATCATTTTATGAACACTATTGGTTTAAATTGTAATTTTTCTATTGGTTGTCACAGAAATTCAACATGACCATCAATATTTCAAAGCAAAAAAAAAATAAAAGAAAGTTGTTTTAGCTCAGACACAATGAAGGATTAAAATTAATACATATTGTTATATTTCTCTAATTTAACTTATCATTCCTTTAGGAGAAATTTTAAGAATAATTCTTTTTGTAAACTGCAGAAACATTGTTA
>NW_010208677.1:0-838 GCF_000695765.1 Mesitornis unicolor | reverse complement strand
GTGCTGTGTGGTACCGGGGTCCTGCTCCAACTGGGGCTGTGCTGTGTGGTCCAGAGCCACCTCCCGGGGCAATGGATGAGTCCTGGAGCGGGAGTCTCTGTGTGTTCCCCCATAACTTCCCTGCCCTGAGCTGTGGGGCTGCGGGAGCTTTGGGTTCTGTGCTCGTGTCTGCAGCAGTAAAGGGAAAAGCCTGGGCAGTCACCCGCAGTTTGGGGCACACGGGGGGTGGGAAGCCCCCCAGGGGTGGCTGAGGCCATCAGGCAGCCCCGTAGCTGCCTCCACAGGGGCGTTTGCCTGTGTCCCATCCAAGCCGTGACGAGTCTTGGCCATCCTGTTCCCATCTGGGTTTAGGGCCACGCCACCTCCTTCTTCGGCCCCACGCTGGAGCGCTACTCGTCCTTCCAAGTGAACAGCAGCGACGACATCCGCCAGATCCAGAGCCTGGAGAACGGGGTCCTCTTCCTGACCAAAACCAACCTGAAGTACATGTCCCGAGGAGGCCTCATCATTTTTGACTACCTGTGAGTGCCTTCCCCTGGTTCAGTGGGTCCTGCCAGCCCCGGGAGCCACCCTTGCACTTGGGGGGAGTGCTCCTGGCCCCTTCCCCATTGCCACCCCGAGCTGGGCAGGAGCGCGAGGGCTGTCCTGTCCCCTGTCCCACAGCATGGACGAGTCTGAGGACATGCACAGCCTCCTGCTGACAGACAGCAGCACGCTGCTCGTGGGCGGGCTGCAGAACCACGTCATCGAGATCGACCTCAACACCGTCCAGGAGACGCAGAAGGTACGGCCGGGCCGGGGCTGTGCCCCCCTCACCCCTGCCCTGTGCCCCCCTCAC
>NW_010208676.1:0-849 GCF_000695765.1 Mesitornis unicolor | reverse complement strand
TTTTTAAGAGTCAAAAAATTGCAGGGTATTTATTCTTTCAAGCCCCGCAGACTGCAGGGCTTTTTTCACTGTCCAAAAGATGCAGTGCAGTGTTTCTGAAGCCCCAACCAATGCAGGGCTTTTTAAGAGTCAAAAAATTGCAGGGTATTTATTCTTTCAAGCCCCGCAGACTGCAGGGCTTTTTTCACTGTCCAAAAGATGCAGTGCAGTGTTTCTGAAGCCCCAACCAATGCAGGGCTTTTTAAGAGTCAAAAAATTGCAGGGTATTTATTCTTTCAAGCCCCGCAGACTGCAGGGCTTTTTTCACTGTCCAAAAGATGCAGTGCAGTGTTTCTGAAGCCCCAACCAATGCAGGGCTTTTTAAGAGTCAAAAAATTGCAGGGTATTTATTCTTTCAAGCCCCGCAGACTGCAGGGCTTTTTTCACTGTCCAAAAGATGCAGGGGATTCTTTTTGAAGCTCCATAGACTGCAGGGTTTCTTCAGTGTCCAAAAATGCAGGGATCATTTTTCAAGCCCAGCCTAATGCAGGGCTTTTCAGAGTCCAAAAAATGCAGTGTAGTACGTTTTTCAATCCCCCAAAAATGCAGGGCTTCTTCAAAGTCCAAAAAACCACACGGTATCATTTTTAAAGCTCCGTAAACAGCAGGGCTTTCTTCAGTGTCCAAAACATGCAGGGTATCATTTTTCAAGCCCAGCCCAATGCGGGGTTTTCTGAGTCCAAAAAGTGCAATGTGTCATTTTTGAAGCACTGTAGACCGCAGAGCTTTCTTCAGTGTCGAATAAATGCAGTGCTGTATTTGTTAAAGCCCAGGTCAAAGCAGGGTTCTTTGTGACTCCAAAAAATGCAG
>NW_010208675.1:601-1056 GCF_000695765.1 Mesitornis unicolor | reverse complement strand
AATACAGGCCAAGATGCCGTTGGCTCTTCTGAGACCCAGAGGGGGACAGGGCTGAGCACCAGGGGCAAGCGAGACCCCCCTGGGGTCCTCCCCTGCTGCAAAGCCACTCCTGGGGTCCCCCATGGATCCCAAATTCCCCATCCCAGAAATGCAGCCCTACAAACTCCCCAGGATGCCAGTATAAATCACAGCAGCTACCGGTTTATCCTCCTGAAGGAGGCATTAATTCAGAATTTAATGCGTAAATCCAGGCTGCCACCTGGATAAAGCCCCTTCTCCCGGGGGGGGCTTGAGCATTTTACTTGCTTTTTCATAATTTAGCTTTTATTTTTGCCTTTAATGAGAACAGGCAAACGAGGCCAGCGCCTCAGATCTCGGCGTGAAAACTGGCCCGGCTCCAGATTATTATAAACCCAGCTCTTCATCCATTTTTAATGAGCTTCGAGATTTCAATT
>NW_010208675.1:0-588 GCF_000695765.1 Mesitornis unicolor | reverse complement strand
TCAATTCAAAGCAAGAAGCTGCGGCGCCCCAGATGCACGCCACGGCTGGCGGTGACGAAGCGCTCACGAGGAGCCGTGCACGCAGGCTGTGTACTGATTTTTACAGGTTTTTGGAGGAAAAATACAATAAAATATTAAATTTTCTTATGCCCATCATGCGATTGGCTGCAAAAGCTGCTGGGTTGTTTCTATGGTGTGGGCGAGCTTTGATTAAAGAGGGGGAAAATAGAGATGAAAAATATTAAGGATGGGGCAAAGGGTTTCACGGATTGATGAGTTTTGCAAGTACTCGGCTCCTTGCCAAGCTTTGAGGTGGAGGAGCATCCCCAAGCTGAAAGGATGAGCTGGTTTCCTAAAAAAAGCCCCTAAAAAAAGTCAGGAATATCAGCAACACGGCCCGATTGAACGGGAAAAATGCAGAATGTCGGCTTTCCCGGTGGGAATTGGGGCAGCTTGTGGCTGGTTCAGCGCTGCTAAAAACCAAGGGTTAACGAAGCGCGGGGGCGGGCGAGCTCTTCCCCCTCCTCCGTAGAGAAAAACAGAGAGGGCAAAAAAAATCATTGCCGAAATATTGACTTCCCCATGGTA
>NW_010208674.1:0-1130 GCF_000695765.1 Mesitornis unicolor | reverse complement strand
GATTCTGTGATTCTGTGTGATTTTTAAGGTCGTTTCACTGTACTCACTGCCTAAGCTCTTCAACGGTGAAGTTGGTGAGGTCTGGGACATTCTGATCCTCGTTCTGGTCGTCATCCTCCTCTTCAGCAGCCGGCTGAGCCGACGCTTCGTTCGCTTCTGGAAAGCGTAAAGAGAGCATTTCATCATCACAATGTCAGCGTGTTATCGGAAAGAAATGAGGTGGAAAGTCATTTTTATTCAATTATTAATAAATATAATCCGAGTGTGCTACAAAATACAAGTGTGCAATAGCCAAGACAGTCATTTCTCAAACAAAAAGCACAGAGGACACTGTAAGTTACCCAGAATTTAGGAAAATAAAAGGATTTTGTATTTTTACCATTAAAATTCAGTCTTCAGAGACGTAGAAATACTTAAAAAAACGACCAAAACCTCATTATAATCGAGGCACGGCACCAAAAGCCAAACTCTGCCCAGCTGAAGCGTACAAATGAAGTGAGATATTCAGAATTTACTCCTAGTGAACGCACCCAACTCCTTCCAAACCCCAAAGTTGAGTTTAAAAACCCATGGATTATTTAGGATAGAATGGGGTCTACGTACGTGCTGATGAGGAATCGGTTTTGGACAGCTTGAGGATCCCCGTTGACAGCAGCTTCGCAAACAGCTCGTTGACATCGAGCTGCCCAAGGTGGTTATCGGGGTACGAGTGTGGAAGGGCTCCTTGTGTGGGGGGGGGAGAAAAAACCATTGACAGATGGTGAGGACCAGAGATTTACTTCCCTTTTATCAGCTTATTTCACCACACGCTTTCCGTTCCTCCACTCAATTCCTTATTTCTTCCATTTTTTTTGACTTGCAAATTATTTCTCAGCTCTCCTTGGGTGATTTCTTCCCTTCCTCCATATCCTATTCTGAAGTCTTAAGCTCATACATGGGTTATATTATTAAAATATATTATTCTCCTCCTTTTATGCTTAAATATTCCACCAGGACCCATCTACTTCATCACCTACTTTAGCCACTGATGACTTTTTAGCAGCTTTTCGGATTGGGGAACATTTAAATCCAAACCAGACCCACAGATTGAGCTGTGACCCTACGAACTGGCTGAAGGAAAGAAGGCAGGG
>NW_010208673.1:2078-10263 GCF_000695765.1 Mesitornis unicolor | reverse complement strand
GACTTAAAAGACCAATGCTCCATAAAAAAACAGATAAGCTCCAAAGCATCTAAGTAACCATCTAATGGTGAGGCAGAGGGTGCACGACATTGGCAGGCTAGTGGATGAAAGCTGATGGAGGAGAATTCAAGCAAGAAGTGAAATATTGTTTAAAGGTGTGTAGTTACCAACTGGACAGTTTACCCATTCTCAGTTGCTCAGAAAAGAAGACTGTGTAGGCTGCAAGGCTTGAATTCAACAGGATGGTTAACTACTTACCCACCACTTGCACATATGTAGTTGTATCTGGTGTGCCAGAAATCAGGTATATGCTTAAGTAAGTCTGTTAATTCACATTCCTAAAGATAGCTATGTGCTTAAGTACTTTGCTGGATCTTTTTACTCGCCATCTGCTTGTTACTGGGTTCTATGCAGGACATGCTAGGTCAAAAGCAGTGGTCTGTGGTTAATCAGTAATCGAGGGTTATGCAGGGATCAAGTCTGTGCTTGATGGGTTTTCTGAGAAACAAAGACTCTTTTAGGAAGAGGAGGAGAGTGATGAGCATTGCTGAAGTTGGAGGGGAGGAGAAAGGTTTCCTCCCAGCAATGCTTTCTTTTCTTGGAAAACATGGCTAGTTTCTGTGCAGAAAGGTTTAAGAAGGAGTCCAGAAGCATGAAGGAAACAGGAAGGTGAAAGCATGGAAACAGGGTGAACTCTGTCTGAAAGTGAAGGGAGAAGGACAGGTTTGGCAAAGAGAGATCAGGTTGTACTGGGGAAGGCAAGAACAACCCAGTGACCAAGAGACCATCCCTTTCTTGCCTGGTTTCTTCCTTCATACGGTTCAATTTACACTTGTAATCACTGACCTATTTTGACTTTGTGTTGATAATTTATACCAAAGGCTTTGGTTTTCTATTTTTTCCCCCTTTATCTGAACAGCACATGGTGTTAGGTGTGTTTGAACTGTTTTGCATAGGTCACTGTAGATGCCTTGCATCTTCCTTGAAGATAAGTGAGTTCTTTTATCAGGTCAAGTACATCCTACTGACACTCCCTCTATCAAAGGGGTCATGAAGATACAGGAGAAAAATGACACATGAGGAAATATCCGAGTCAGGTGCATTTCTTACATCCCAAATTGGATTGGCGCCTTTTTGTTCTGCTCTTGATAACACCCATTCCTCTTTGTGCAATGGCTCTTTTCATCATATAGTTAATTTATTATAGAAGTCTTCTGCTGATAACAAAAATTGACAGATCTATCAAAGGGGTGTTTTGGATGGATGTTAGCAGGCTGTTTGAATGAAGAGGAGGTCCTCTTTTGTTTGTCAGTGATTTACAGTGGGGATTTCACACTCTTCAGTCTGCACCTGTAGAATTTGCTGCCAGATGAACTCTTATCTATTGAGTTGCACTTTAGAGTCTAATCTTCCACATAGTAGTATCTCCAGCTTGCCTTATTGAGGGAAAAAACCCCTCTCTATAATATGTACTGAGAGCAGTAGTTTCCTGCAGAGAGTTTAGTTACAATGGACAACCTGGGAAATTAATGTAAATTACTTGCAAATGTGGCTTTAAAAGAGACTGGTTATGCTAACCTGAGTAATCTCTATAGGCAAGCATTTAAAAATTGAAATAGCCTGACTTTGGTTTAGCTAGAATCAGAGTGAGCTCAGCTGGCAATTGATTTACCATAAGAATTTTGGTGGCAACCACAGAAGTGAGAAAAAATATCTTAGCCCCTCTCTGAGTTGGGCACAGGGATAAATGATGGCCACTGGAGAAATCCAAGCAGCCACCTTTTCCTGGCTTCAGCAGAAGGGTAAAAACCAGCAGTGAATGACAGCAGCTTCTCCAGCTGTTCTGGATAGACCTAAAGACAACTTTGCCATCACTCCTGGAGATGTTTTGCTGTTGATTATTCTGGTCTAAACATTGTCCTGGGCATATTTGCAGCCAGCAGTCCCAGATGCTCACAGCTGCTGCCCCCTCCTCAGGATGTTCCTATTGGCAGTTGTTTGACCAAGCTAATATTTTATGGTAAATTTAGTTCTTTTTTATCTTTCCTCACTGTCAGTCTCTCCATTCTAATAATCATGTTTTCTTCTTTACCACAGCCTCCCTATCCTGCTGTCATTCTAAAAATGCTTCTGTGATGTTAAATATTTTCCAGTTATATGATGAGAATTAATTCATTCTGACACAGCCATGAAAATCTGATTCAATTCCTTTTTTTGGTATATCAGTCACAGTCCTTGATCACAAATCAGCATGAGTCAGAATTTCCCAGGTTATTTCCTCAGAAAGGCTGATTGCAACCCTGTCTCCATATTTAATATCCTTTTTCTGACTGCGGTGGAGCCGAGCAGTGGAGGCTGCAATTACTCTGTTTGGAGACCTTTTCTGTCATTCAGTGCCACAGGTGGAAAGGAAGGTGACACCAAAGAATATCCCAGACCAGTTTTAGTGTTGCAGTTTCCCATCATCAGGTAGTTATGTCCATGCTGGCTCTGCAGCATGAAGATGGGTACAGAAACTAGCAGGATTTATTTCTCTGGAGACTAAGAAATCTCGGGTCACAGCTTGTGCCAGGATATGAGAATTTAGTAATGACAAGTTTTCAAACCAACCATATTGTGCTGAGATCTTCTGCCAAAATGAACTGTCCTGAAATGTTTCAGACATAGAGGTTTTGAATCCTTTTGGATTCAACTGGTTAAATGAGTAGCTTATCTGGAGTTATTAAAAGTAGACCAGAATGAAAAATAAATGGGAAATACTCTCTCTTTGGAGCTCTTACTATTCATTTATTCCCTCCAATACATGTTCCTCTCTCAAATTTTATGCATGGAGGGCAGGGCCAGGTTGGCTGCCCATTGAAAGCATGGAGTGCCATCAGTCTGTTCTGCATGGGGCTGTGCTATGGCCAGGAGGGGTTTGGAGGCATGAGGAGGCTCCCCTTTCCTTATGGAGCCTCTGGCTCTGGAAGGAAAGGCAGGAGGAAATCCTGCTTCCACTTGCCATTGTACCTCTCCTTGCTCTGAAGGATGTGCTGGGGGCTGAGCAGCAGCTGAAAGGGCTGCAGGAAGGAGCAGGTAGACTTCCTTTCTGCTTCTTGCAGGTCACAGAGGCAGGCAAGGTCCCCGTGCCTCCCCCAGGGAGTTTGTCACTGCACAAATTCAATGCCCAGCTTGGGGAGTAAGGAACCATTTCCATCTTTTCTATTGATTGCTGCAGTTTCCTTTTGTGGTTCTCTTGGATTCTTCAGATAGGGCAGTAGTAGCTTTAATACCCACTTGTGTTTTTTTGCTTGATTGTTTGCTTCCTACCAAGCTCTAGGAATATTTTTTTCCACATTAAAAGAGAAAAAACAATGCCCAGGCAGAGATTGTTCCATTTTTTTAATGAGGGAAGAATGTTTATTAGAATTTAATTGTGCGGGAAAAGTAACTAAGCACTGCCTGAAGGGGAAAGCCTTTACACACTCCTATGAGTACATCAGATCAATAACTAATGGGTAACAGGAAGGGACAAAAAGCCATCCTTAATTTTAGTGGTAAAGGACTCCACTCCCAATTCAGGCTCAGATTTCTCATCTTTCTGGGACAAATCACACAAGTGTCTGCTTTCTGCAGGTGGAGATACTGCTTTTCTTCCTGACAGGGGATTGTGGGTTTCCACTCCTCCTGTGCTAAAGTGGGCAAGCCAAGCTACTGGTCTAACAAAAATACCTTGCTTTTGTTTGACTTCTGTGCCTTTAGAGAGTGTTTCTGGCAGAGACAGGAGTTACTGTTTCGTTATTTGATTTTATTTTGTGTTGCATTTGCCAAAGACTGTGCTGTGATGCTCTGACTCTGCTAGACACAGCTGTTACTAAAGCTTAGGTGAGTGAACTCAATTTCTCCTAAAATTTCCAAACAATTCAAGGCATTATTGGTGAGGATAATTAGGATAAGATGCTGGTACGCTGAGCAGACTGGGTGGTCGCTGTGAAGCTCATCCATTATTAATCAGCCATGTAATTTCCCTTAAGTGACAAGGTGCGATTGCATTTTTTTAGGCCTAATTGCATCTTCATGCTACAAGCGGGGATGAGACCCTCTTGCCTGCATTATTGTGAATTACACATTTGGGAAATGAGGTTGGAGATACAGCAAGGGAGCTCACTCGTGATACAGAAAGACAGTCAGATGCTGAACAAGCAAGAAATAAATTCTTCCTTTCCTTTCTCCTTTCCACATAAGAGACGGGTTTGTTTTTGGTGGAGCTTTGCCTGCATAAAGGGCTGCAGCATGGAGCCAGTGTGTGCCATCACACTTAACCTTTGGCATGTCAGAAAGCAGCTTAGGATGAGGGCAAAAAGCCTTCTCTGATGGCAGTACCTACTGAAGGGGCCTGGGGGGAGCCGAGTGCAGAGGTTCTAGCCCTATGTTAAAACATTGGGGAAAAAAAACTCCTCACAGATGGAACAAATGTAGTACTCTGATTTAATACAACCTAATAGTTATACTTCAAGTGACTTACAGTGAAGAACAAATTGGTATACTCTCTGTTAAAAACAGAGTGATGGCATAATAAACATAACCTTATTGAACTCAGGGAAGCATAAATCACTTGTAATTCAAAAGCATCATAAAAAATAATTATGATTCACTGCTGAACTCTGTTTTATGGTCTGTGAACACTTCTTATGTTTTGCTTTCAAAAAGGCATTTCTCTTAATCAAAGTTCTTGCAATTAGAGGGAGTAGTAATGATGCAGAAGATAGCTGAGTGATGTTGCTTTTTTGAGGACCTCTACAGCTGCCATTTTCATAGCGTGTTTGATGGTGTCAGAAAAGCTCCCACAGATCAGAGTTCCAGCAATTGGAAATGTGTTTTGCCACACACCCCCATCCCCCCAAACCTACCATGATGTTGAATTCCATCCACTTAAAACAGAGCCTGTGTTTAACAATAATTTAAATCATTATCCTGCCTGTCAGCTTGGAGTTAAGGGGCTATGCAACTGTGATTCTCTGTTTAGAAACTGCCTGGAATAATAACTTTCAGATGTCTCAAATATGCACCACTTATCTATAACATCTAAATACAAATGTCTCCCCGCTGAGCAAGCTCGACACTGTTTACCTATCGCGTCCAAACCATTCCAGGGAGTTTGCTTGGTGTGGAGCGGAAGGCCCTATATCCGCAGCTCCGACAGCGCTGTCAGTGTAATGTTTTTCAACTCCTCCTCACCTTTAGGTGACTGCAGAGAAAGAAACAGCCTAAGCCTGGGGGTGACAAGTGAAGAATGTCCCTGCGTGTGCATCCCCCCTCCCTCCCCCATACTAAGGGTAAAAGTGCATTGCGAGCCAGCCCTGCGCTCTTGCAGACGGGACGATGCTCGCGCCGTTGGGTCGCTGCCAGCCTGCTGTGAGATGATCCAAATGCTGAATCCTGCGTGCCCTGGGCGCGCTTGAGCTGGGCCGTGTCGAGGCGCTGTCGCCGGCTTGGGGGCCCCAGGCTCTTTCTCTGCGTGCAGACCTCGGTGGGACCTGTCAAGTCTCATTGCACGTCAGGCTGCGGAATTGGCTTGCGCCGTATGCTCCCCCCAGCTATGGCGCGACGAGCTGCGTGCCACACAGCCAGATGGCTCTGCTGCCGCCCCAGGAGCTGCCGTGCACGATGTGGGTGCTCAGCGCATCCCCTGAGGGGCCGCAGGGGTAATGGGCTGCGGTGTGGGGCTGCCCCTGCAGCTCATCTGTGAGTAATCAGAGCAGAGAGAGCTGAAAAACTCCTCCTCTCCTTGCTACATCTGACCTGTGGCTTATCACAGGGGAGCCCTAGTGAGTTTTGAGCCCTCTCCCAGAGGAGTGTCTCATGCCATCCATGCTTGGAAAGAAAGGAGCTTCATCCCCAAAACTGGCATTGGGTACTAAAGTCCTCTGCATGATGCTCTACAATGTGATGGGATGTACTATGTAACCGCCAAGTTTCCTAATGCATCCCCATGCAGTGCTTGAGCTTTGCTTTCCCTGGACACACAGGACACCCTTAGCTGTGTGTGCTGCTCTGATGCAGCCAGCCAAGGTTAAATAAGGAGAAATCAGATGCATTTAACACATCTTTGCATCATCTTTGGTCCCTAGGTGCAGTCTGAGTCACAGCTCTTATTCAGTATATCGGATCTATGCAAATGTTATTGATGTGGGGCTCTTATCCCTTTGCTCTCAGTTAACTCCTGGATTGCCTGTTCAGCCCCCGCAGCACTGCTGCTCTCCTCATATTACACAACTGCAAGTTGTCTGGATTGTATGTGTTCTGGGCATTGAAAATTGCTGTTATTTTATTAGTTTTTTACAGAAAGTGTGAAAATTAGACTGTTAGCAGGTGCCAGACTTGTTACCAATTTGTTTTTCATGGTTATGGAAGCAATCCTTCCCCTTGTCCACTTTGGACAGCAGCTAGCATGCATGTTCCCTTCACAGCCACCCAGGGCTGTCACAAAGGAGCACTGCTGATCCGCTGCCTCTGCGGCCTGGTTGAGCCTGCAACAGGGTTTTTCAGAATAGCTGCAATTAGTGAAGTGTGCATAGTGTTGACCAAGCTCAGAACATGGTTTCTCCTTCCCTTTTCTTTTTTTTCAATGTAGGCTTCCTTGTAGGGATGTGGCTTGGAGAGGAGTCCTTTATAGCTTGCTCTCAGCCTGCTCAGGAAACCAGATCAGTGAGGCTCAGTGTTTGATGGCTTTCTTCATGCAGCACGCCTGCCTCGGTGCACATGAATTTACAGTCCAGTTTGCTTGCTTAAAATGCTTAAATTGTGTTTTTGTTCTTCATGAAATATTCATCTGCTTGGATGTAGTAAGCCAGGTTTATCTGGTGGTGGTGTTTCTGGACAGAAGTGTGCACAGGCACATGGCTCTGGTGCCTGCTCATCTTGCTGGAGCTGCCTGTCCCACTTACCACACCAACATGATGGTGCTCAGGGAGAAGCTCTGCTTAGGGAGCCGCACAGCGCTGGCGTGCTCAGGAAACAAGCAGCTCTGGGGCCACCTCCCCTTCATTCATCCTCACACTTTGTGTGGTCAGGGGCTCCATCTTTATGAGCCTGTTCTCACGTATGCCAGTATCAGAGTGGCTGGGGATGGGCACGTGAGCAGCATGCAGGACGCATGGACTCTTGTCTTCAAACCAGTTCCTCCTGCATGCCATCTCTTAGACCAGTTACTTTATCAGTGTCTTGTCACCTCCTCAGCAGTTCTTCCCTGACTTTCTCACCATCACCTATGCCAGAGGGCCTGGAGCAAGTTAGTGCAGCAGGAAAATTTCTTACATTTAACCTGTTTATCCACCAGTCTGCTGTGTATCTGCACTGCTTGGTGAGACAGTTAAAAGCTACCTATATCACTTACACAGAATGTCGTATTTACCAGGCGTTCTCTAATAATGTTCAGCTGTGCATGCAGGAAAATAATTCACAGGTACCAGAATTGCCTTCATGCTGTTTGTTGCTCTAAATTTGTACTGGGTGTTTGCTGCCGGATGGAGAGAAGGCTGTGATCCAGGATGCTGGCATCTCAGACATCTTCAGCGAGAGATGACCAGTGACGTGTTTCTTCCCAAATGGCATTCCAAGGTGACATGACAGAATGACAGACAGATGGTGTTAGGTTGCACAAGAAGTACTGCTGACCAAAAAGGTATAAGCAGCTCGTGTGGACCCGTGTAATCAGGTCCAGACAGTCTCCGTAAGGACTTGGAGCTAGTTTGATTTATTGGAGGTGGGAATTGCTTGCTATAATAAACTAAAGGGTCAAAGCTGAATTGAATCTCAGCTCCTCCAAAACCCCCAGTGCTCTCCTATCTAATGTTTTGATTACCTGAGCCCATTCTAAATGCTAGCTCAAGCGTCAAGCTCTCACATTTCCATTTAGCTGTTCAAAGAAAACAATGTTAATAGCTACCCAGCTATTCATCAGGATTACGCCCCGCTGGACTAGTTTGGATGTCACACAAGGTAAGTGCAGCACAGCCTGAGCTTTACTTGGAACATCCAGAGGCACCAAAAACATTTGATTCAGTAACTCAAGCACGTTCATCAGCCCCCGCTTTTCACGGTGCTGGCCGTGTCCTGTACCAGGAGATGAGGGGCTGGAGGAGAGCCCGCTCTCCTGTTATTCCTGGCCCTGATGGAAACAAGGAGAAGCAGAAATATCAGCAGG
>NW_010208673.1:0-2062 GCF_000695765.1 Mesitornis unicolor | reverse complement strand
TTCACTTTTGGAGCTCCCACCCCTGATGTGGATGCAGAAGAGTAAAGCATCTGCGAGGTTGGGCGCCTACCCAGCTGCTCCCTATGGCAGCAGTGCCTCAGCCCATTGCTCACTGTGTGCATCCCTGTGTGCCCCAGCATGGCAGCATGGACCACAGTGTATTTAGTTAAAAAATGCTAAAAAATGTTATTTAAAAAAAAAATATATCTGAAAGTGGGAGCTTTAAGTCCTGTAGGAGTCTGATTTCTTTAAATACTTTGACCCTTTGGATTGGCTGTGGAGGCTCCTGGGACAGGAAAGTTTATGTAGGACATTTTGCAGTGTCATGGTTTTTTTTTCAGTTTTAGAAAACGTTGAGGCTGGATGAAGGTCAGCAGGATGAAAGGGACTTTTTTCAGCAGGATGAAAGGGACGGTTCTCTTGCATTTAGTAACTGCTGCTGCTTGTTTCTGAGGCATGTCGGTTGCTTTCCAAAGGGAGGCAGGATAGTATCTTCTTTCTATCTGATAGAACAGTGACCATTTTATTCACAGAATGGTCTGAATAAAGATAAATTACTGAATTTTTTAGAAATCTTGATGGTGAGACAAAGCCCTCTCACTAACTGAAAATAATGTGGAGGTTTTTTTAAGCTCTCTGTTTAAATATTTACAAATCTGGAGATATATATATAGATACATAAACAAGCAAACAAAAAAGACTCCAAAACAAACACTGCAAAGAGAAATCTTCCAGACTTTTGCTATTTTCATGAAAAGGAAGGGGAAAGTAATACATTAAATTGTTCACACTTTTTTCAGTTGTCTAGACAGCGCTGTACTGAAATAACAGAGTGTGTCTAACTGAAATGGGAATTCACTTAGGATGGTGGATCCCATGCAGACAGCTGGGAGGAGTTGAGAGGAGTTGAGAAGCTTTGGAGAAGGATGAGAGGAAGCTGCCCCTTGTCCATCCAGAGGTGCTGTAGCTGGAAGTGGCTGTCACCTGTCCCTACTGCCTGGTGCTGTGCTTGTCACTGTGTCCATCATTCAGCACATCCAGAAAGTACAAATGATGCAGGAGAATGGTGCTTGTCTCTGCTTCTCTGAAAAATAGAGAATTATTCACACTGAAAGTGTGAAACTTTGAAGGAAGGAGTTTAGCTCTTATAGGGTATGTAGTCACAGTAATTTAAGGATCGGAAAAAAAGAGAAGAGTGAATTTGTTGTTGCTGCTCTTGTCATGGGACTGTTCTCCTGGCCCTGTGCTTCCCTGTGTTGCACAACAAGCACAAGATGCAACTTCTGTGTAGGGGGAAGTGTGGCAGTTCCCTTGAACACTTGAATACTTCTCAGTTCCTCTAGGTGGACATGCAGTGACATGCTCTTGTTCTTTCCATCCTCCCCCCCACCTCCCCAGGCACGGAGACACCCAGCACTGCCAGGTAAGCCTGGGCAGAGCTGGGGCCATGCTGAAATATTCAGGCTCTCCCATCTGGGTGGCTCTTACAGCAGGAGCAAGTGTGAAGACAAACGTATTCTTACAGAGCATGTCCTCTCTTCACCCTGATCGCCTTCAGACATGAGGTGAAACCTTTTCAGTTGAACACGTTTAATGCAGGGAGTAAAAATCAGAATAGGATTTGATATGTTTGAATTTTAGGAGATTCAGCATCATAACTCTGCCTACCAGCACAAAGTCCGTCAGCTATTGCAGAATGATCTATGAGGAGAACGTTCAAGTATGAGCAGGGTAGGTCCTTATGTTGGGAAGCACATTTGCAGCATTGCAGTATAAGATGGTAGATGACCTCAATGAAGAAACACTTAAAAGCAATGCCAGGTGTTTCCTCTCTGTCTCTTAGTATCATCTTAACTGAGCAGCAATGTGTTCAAGCCAGTGCTTTGTATTTCTCTTTGGGGAGCCAGTAGATGCCTCCGTGTGAGCCTGCTAAACACAGAGACTTAGGTCTGAGCATTTGAGTCATCAGACATGAAGTCCCTGATGGTTTTACTTAGATACTCGATGGTGACAACAAATTTGGCCATTGTGCAAACTTACAGACTTGGGGATGAGTGGCTGG
>NW_010208672.1:991-1581 GCF_000695765.1 Mesitornis unicolor | reverse complement strand
CTAACCACCCATCCGACCAGCTAACCACCCACCCACCCACCCAGGTAACCACCACCCATCCAGTTACCTCCCCACCCCACCAGCTCACCAAAGACCCACCCACCTGGTTAACCAGCCACCCATCCAACCAACTAACCGCTCGCTCAACCATCAACCGCTCATCCATCTAGTTAACTAGCTGCTTAACCAGCTAACCACCCGCCCAACTAACCAACCCCCCATGCAAGCAGCTAAGCAGCCAACCAGCTAACCACTGCCCACCCAGCCAGTTAACCCGCCACCCCCCTAACCAGCTAACTACCCACCCAACCAGCTAACTACCCACCCAACTAACCGGCTAACAACTCATTTAGGCGCCATCCATCCCACCAGCTGACTAACCAACCCACCGCCTCGCTAACCTGTTAGTTACCAGCCAGCTAACCAACCCATCACCCTGCTAACCAGCCAACCACCCAGCCCATTAACCAGCCCATTAACCAGCCCATTAACCAACCCATCACCCCGCTAACCAACCAGCCCATTAACCAGCCCATTAACCAACCCATTAACCAGCCCATTAACCAGCTAACCACCCAGCCCATCAACCA
>NW_010208672.1:0-222 GCF_000695765.1 Mesitornis unicolor | reverse complement strand
TAACCCAACCAATCACCCAATTCATCACCCAGCCAATCACCCAACCACCCAGCCCATTAACCAACCCATTAACCAGCCCATCACCCAGCTAACCAACCACCCGGTTAACCAACAACCCACCCCGCTGACCCAACCGGCCAATCAGCCGCCCTCCCCGCTGACCAACCAATGGCTCAGCTGCTCCTCTGAGCGCCCGACCAATCACGGCCTGGACACCTCCCC
>NW_010208671.1:0-5867 GCF_000695765.1 Mesitornis unicolor | reverse complement strand
GCTGGCAATGTGCGCTTGCAGCCCAGAAGGCTGACCGCATCCTGGAGAAGTGAAGGCTCCGGGGAGACCTTATTGCAGCCTTCCAGTTCCTGAAGGGGTCCTTCATGAAAGCTGGGGAGGGACTTTTTACAAGGGCAGGTAGCGATAGAACGAGGGGGAATGCCTTTAAACCTGAAGAGGGTAGATTTAGACTAGATATTAGGAAGAAATTCTTTACTGTGAGGATGGTGAGACACTGGCACAGGTTGCCCAGGGAAGTTGTGGATGCCCCCCCCCCGGAAGGGTGTTGTGGATGCCCCCTCCCTGGAAGTGTTCAAGGCCAGGTTGGACAGGGCTAGTGGGAGGTGTCCTTGCCCATGGCAGGTGGGGTTGGAGCTAGATTATCTTTAAGGTCCCTTCCAACTCTAACCATTCTATGATTCTATGATTCTATTTTATAGCTTTTTATTAATAAATTGCATTGAAAAGTATATGCCATCTGTTTTAATACTCCATCACCTGTTTCTGTTAAATGTGTATTCTGCTGAGTAAAAAATAAGAGGAGATCCCCTCTTGTGCCTTTCTCTTCTTATCTGAGTGACTGCTCTTGCTGCTTGTAGAGGGCTTAAAGCTTTCTCCATGTATTTGCCAGAGCCAGGCCCTTGTAATGGAGAGGGGAAATGTCTCAATCTTTCTCCGATGCCTTTGTAGTTACCTGAATTGGAGATTCTTATACGAATCTGGTAAATCTACTTCAGCAGGTGTGAGACTTGCACAGTAGTTTCTTATCTATTAAGCCTGCAGCCAAGGCTTCATCTCACATCCGGAGCACGACAATGTGGCCTTGCCTTTTCTAAGTGTGTGTCACAGATGCTGGTGGCTGTGGATGTAACATCAGGTTGCAGAGGCAGAAGGATGAGGATGTGTTTCTAGCTAGGACTTTGTACAAAGGGGAAATTCCTTGACTCCATCTACACCTCTCAGATGTCTGCTGTCATATGTCCTGCTGGGTGTATTCCAGTATGTTACAAGTTTTGTAACATTCAGTCCACTTGGTATGGTGACAGCAGTTGGCATGTGGATGTAGTTGGCATAACTTGCTCTTTTCCTCTCTTGTTTGAATGCTTGTTTAGGCTGTAATTCAGTGGTACTTTAAAGAGGGCTTAAAAAGCTCTCGAGTTTATAAACCTGGTGTCATGTTGTGCAGGAAGGAAAAGCATATATGTGGCAGGGTTTAATCTGCATATAAGAGTTGTTTGGGGTAGAGTGCTTACACAGAACAAACCTTTTGCACAATAAATAGAGATGAGATGAGATGACAGGACATCTTGCAAATTGTGAATTCCTGCATACAGAATCTCCCCAAGACTATTTCCAAGGGATCCTTGTTTAGCTGAGGCTTCAGATTTAGATTTTGTGAAAACAAAATGTA
Organism: Mesitornis unicolor; assembly: GCF_000695765.1. Lineage (NCBI taxonomy): Eukaryota > Metazoa > Chordata > Aves > Mesitornithiformes > Mesitornithidae > Mesitornis > Mesitornis unicolor. The sequence continues at coordinate 4,456 of NW_010208671.1, read as the reverse complement.
CTCCTTTTACTCAATATAATGTTATAACCGAATTGTGCTACAATGTTTTGCTTGGACTGGAAACTTGTAGCTTCCCATGTGATGGTGTAACATGATGGTGCTTGGATTGTAGGATTCCTAGTCTGTTTTCATTACTGGGTGAAGTGCCAGCTATATATGTGTTTGTGTGAGAATATTTGAGCAGGGATAGCTTCAAAATTATTTAAGAGCCTGATCTATCTTAGCAGCAAAGTGACTAGTGAATACTATGTTTATACTTGCTTACAGCTAGCCTGTTGATCAGCAAAATGCACTTGGTGACAGTCAAGACAGTAATTTTTCTCACATAGACAGCTTGGCAGGTAGCCAGACAGAGTGTGAGCTCATGGAGGAAACCAATGTGACATTCTTTCCTCTGTCTGCTGCCATGTACTTGCTCATGATGTGTTCACTTAGAGGCTTGTGGCAGACAGAACAAAGCTGCTCTTGATCCTAAATGGATCATGATCTTTGCCTATCTGGCAGAGCTGGGGCCTGCTGAGAATGAAGCTTCTTACTCTGCACCATCAGTGTAGCTGATGGCCTCAGAGGAAAAGGGAAGTAATATATGTAATTGAAGCTGCTGTTTCAATAGCATCAGTGGGATTTATCTGCATTGCTCCATAGCAGTGGGGAAACTTATGTGTTGTGGAGAATACTAGTAAGTAGTTTCTCTTAAAGAAAATATTAGACATCAAGCAGCAGCACTGCCGAGCCAAAGCATCCATCTTCCTTACTGTGTTGTATGTCCCTTCTCTGTTTGACAGGTATTCGATCGGTGAGCTTCTACGAGCACATCATCACAGTGGGAACGGGGCAAGGTTCCTTATTGTTTTACGATATCAGAGCCCAGAGGTTCCTGGATGAAAAGCCCCCACATGCCTGCTATGGACAGAAGCAGAAATTAGGAGGAAGTGAAATTTTGAAGTTGACTACTGGGAAAGGCTGGCTGGTGAGTAGCTTGTAGCTCTGTAGGAGACCCTTTACACAGGAGTGCCATAGGGCTCAAACTGATTCTTTCTGTAGTAATGGGAGCTATTGTATGAAATGCATCGCAGTAAAACAGTGATCATGTAACTGATAACTGTAATCATGAAAAGCAAGAAGTGCTGCAGAATTGCTTTCTGCAGGCTTTATGAAAGGGTATTGAATGGTTAATTGCTTGAGCGTAAGGCATGTTGACTACATTTCTTATGCACTGATTCATAAATAAACTAGATTTTATATCTTTATATTTTCAAATGTAATCTAGCTTCTAGTTTTAAAAACATCAAACACAAAATACATTGTCTTCCTTTAAAAATGTGCTACTCTAACATGGTACTCAAAGTAAGAGAGATTTTATTTAATTGTGTGCAATTTTAGAAACTCTCTTCCTGAGGTAATGCCATGGCAGGCACTTGAGTTCAATTTTCTGTATGTTATCATAAAGCAGTTAATGGCTTTGTCTAACTCCTCTATTATCTTTTTTATAATTGTTATGTAACTTTAAAAAATAATGACACTTGATATCTTCCCTACCCTTTACCTTCCCCCCCCTCCAATGTTTGGCCCAAATGTCCTCAGAAAAAGCTTCAGGACAACTCTGGTATCTTCAAGTTGATCTGCCTGAAGCTTCAAGGGAGTATTAACAGAAAAGATCCCTTTTTAGGCTCTGGAAGCTACCTTCTGCTTTTGTGAAACAAGGTTTTGGGGTTGTTTTGCAACAATAACAATCTAAACTTTCCTTTAACAGAATCATGATGAAACCTGGAGGAATTATTTTTCTGACATAAATTTCTTCCCAAATGCTGTTTACACCCACTGCTATGACTTATCTGGAACAAAACTCTTTGTGGCAGGAGGCCCCCTTCCATCAGGACTTCATGGGAATTATGCTGGTCTCTGGAGCTAATGATAACTCTATAAATGCTGATCTTTACACAGATTTCTGCTTTTCTTTCCTTTTTTTAACAAAATTGTGTTATGCCATTGATTTGTGATTTAATGCAAGTTATTTTGGGGCAGATTTTTCTGTTGGTCTCTAACAGTCTTGTTCATCTTTTTGAACCAGTTTTTTGCTTTAACCTCCTTGATCCTTTATAATGAAGTATTTTTGAAATCCCTTTTTAAATTGTATTTACTCCAAATTACTTTTCCCCCACATTTAGACTATCTTGGCCATGTGCTCCCTCCCCTACTTTGCTGTGAGGTAGGATTCCTTTCTTATAGAGCTCCTGGGCTTTCTGTGAAAGTCTAGGGGCTGTGTGTCTGCAGGTACTTTGTGTCAGTTACATTACCTAGGGTGAGGACTACTTGTAATTAAAAATAATAAAAATATTTATAAGCGATAAGCTACTACTTTATCTGCAGAGGCCATGGCCTGGGTTGATCTTATTTTTAAAAAGTACAAGTCTAATGACACTGTTTATATGTAGAGGAATATGGTAATTTTAAGTTGTACTCATTGGAGCCCAGGGATGGATTCCCCAGGGGTATTGCCCATCAGGCCCAAACTGCAGAAGTGCAGGAGTTCTCAGAAGTGTATTTGTATTTGAATTGTAGTTTTAAGCAGTGCCAGGAGCAAAAATTTATCTTCTGTTCCTTTTCTGCCTCTCCCAGGTATCAGCTTGCACAACTGGATTTTGCGTAGGCTGTTCTGCAGCATGACTATTGCAGGGTGACATTACATTGAGGGCCTGCAGAGGTGCCGAGAGGAAATGGGGGCTAGGGACATGAGTGTTCTTGTCATTAAAAATGAACTAAATCTCTCTCTTTTCCAGATGAGCCAAGGTTCCTTAGTATGCTGCTGTGGTAGCTCATGCGTTCTTCATAAACTGCCTAAAACCCAAGACCTTTTTTGCTCTGAGTTGTGGAAACTTTTCCCATTTTAGCTGTTCTGGTTGGCCATCTTCTCTAATAAGCCAATGGAATAAATAAACTTTTGTTTGTTTTTTTTTCTTCAGGGTTAAAGAGTGCATCTCAGACTTGTCTAATGCAAGCTAGAAGCTTTCCTTTTAGCAAGATAACTTGCTGTTAGCTCATGTTTGTGCTAGCATCTGCTGTCATCCTGCTTGCTATAGGAGAGGCTCAGTCTTTCCCCAAATCTCCTGCTGCCTTCTGCATTCAAACTCCCTTGAACTTCATGTGGGACTGGGTGGGGAGAATAGGTCCGATGCCCTTCAGGTCCAGCTGTGAAGCATGTGCATTCCAGGGTGATAGTCTTACCTAATACTCAGCTAAAATGCAGGACTCCAGGGTGCTCCTCCTAGCCTTTTGACAGGCACCAAACTCTTGGCTTGTTACTGTCGCCTCTGTCCTCTGCTGGGATGAATGCCTTTCCTCTGCCCCTGTCACCAGTGGAGCAGAGTGTACCTGTACCTCACTGCTTTGGTTCCAACTGGGCAGTTGTCTGAAGCTGAGAAGAAAGACAAGGCTGTGACATGCTCTGTTCTTCTGTCTCTGCTGGAACTAACAGCCACGACTGTAGAGTAGCTCTAGTCCCTTACACAGTTCCTGCCAGACTGCCTACAGCTAGTCTGCACGTGTCCTTGTGGTCCCTCTCATCTTTGTACTCAGTATCTTCATCAGTAAGTCTAAGCAGTGAGACTCAGGCTTAATTTCCAGTTGGTAGTGGAGTCTTGGACAATCCTGCAAGGAATGCAGTTCCTGCTCATCTGGGTGGAAATCCTAGCAAGAGAACTCTCCCAGATGTGCACCTGTCCCAGAAGTAAAATTTACTCACACTGAGCACTGACATGAGTGCTTCACAAACAGATCTTCCCTTGTGGGTTGGTTGCTTAAACTGAATCAGTTCATGGTGCTGTGTGTGTGGCTACTTAGGCTTTTCTCTGAAAAGGGGCAAATTATATACCATGGGGTAGCAAAGGAGCTCTCAAATTTTATTTAGAGTTGTTCATTGTTTTTAAAGATGTTGTAATGGTGCCCGTGTTGTTCTTTTTTTTTTTTTAACTCCTCTAAAGAAAGTAGATTTTAATTCTGCTGAAACAACAGTTACTAGTTAGGCACTTGGTGTCACCAGTGCAAAAGGAAAACTCCTGGTTTGGAAATCCTAGCCCTGATGTTGATCTATTAATTGAAGCATATTCCAGGTCTGGGTGAGGGGGGCAAAAAAGGTATTTGTATGGATTGAGCTTCAGCCTCTAAACATAGAGGCTGACCTTTCTGCAGTCAGCAGTCTCTATGTTACTGAAGAGGTTACCTTGGTACCCCTGAAAAATGTCCCTCTGCTGACTGATCTCAATGAGTACCTCAATGTGTGGTCCTAAAGCCCACTAGTTCGAGTGGCCTTTTCCTCTTTTTTTCTGCATAGGAAGCTGTCATGGTTTAACCCAGCAAACATTCAAACACCACAAAAGTACTCTCGCTCACCCCCTTCCTGGTGGGATGGGGAAGAGAGCTGGGAGATTAAAAATCACAGAATCACAGAATCACAGAA
>NW_010208670.1:0-19594 GCF_000695765.1 Mesitornis unicolor | reverse complement strand
CCTAACGTTCTGTGATTCTGTGATTCCCTTCCTCAAAAGGGCAGGGGAGAAGTAAGATAAAAAGCTCATGGGTCAAGATAAAGGGAGATGATTTACCAATTACCATCATATTATCACATTAATAAATGAATTTATTGCCAATTAAAATAGACAATAGAGAGTCCAGCGCAGAGCCACAAAGATGATTGAGGGAGTGGAGCATCTCCCTTATGAGGAGCAGCTGAGGGAGCTGGGTCTCTTTAGCTTGGAGGAGACTGAGGGGGGACCTCATTACTGTTTATAAATTTGTGAAGGGCGAGTGTCAGGAGGAAGGAGCCAGGCTCTACTCTGTGATGTCTAATGATAGGACAAGGGGCAATGGGAGCAAGCTGGAGCATAGGAGGTTCAACCTGAACATAAGGAAAAACTTTTCTACTGTAAGGATGACAGAGCCCTGGATCAGGCTGCCCAGAGAGGTTCTGGAGTCTCCTTCTCTGGAGACAATCAAGACCCGCCTGGACACACTCCTGAGTGACCTAGTCGAGGTGATCCTGCTCTGGCCGGGGGGTAGGACCAGACGATCTTTAGAGGTCCCTTCCAACTCCTAACATTTTGTGATTTTGTGATAAGAATATATGCCACTGTAACCCTAGAACTAGCAGAGTCTCTGTTGAGCCTACAGTGTCCATACACTAGATATTTATGTTCCCATACAAGATGATCTTGTTATGCCACTTCTACACCAGGATTGCTCCAACTTTGGACAATATTGCTTAATGGAAAATAATAGTGCAATACTTGCAGATATATGGCCAGTTTGAAGGGACCAAATAAGGGTTACACTGAAATTACCCTAATATCATATCTGTTTTTCTAAAATTTTATTTTGAGGAACTGTAATTCTTCTGTGAAATGCAACCTTCTAAAGAAAATTAAGTGCATACTCTGTAAATTTGCCAGTTACCAATGAATGACTGATAAATTATTTTGACATTTCAACCGTGAAAACGTTTGTTTAAAAATCAACAGTTCATAGAACTGCCCACATTCATATGAGTTTCTCACAGATGGAGCCTGAATTTCATAAGTAACTTTCTGCAGTCTTTAAGATACCATTTTTTACAGTCCATAACATACCTATTTTTTTCCCTAACACCTATTACCTTACAGCTGCCTCAAACCATGCTCTCATGATTGTAAGCCCAAGAGCTGGAAACAGCAATTCAGAAAACAGGTCTTGGAATCCTCATCAACAGTCACCTGAAATAACTGGCTTAATGACCAAATACATCACCTAGAGAGGTTTGCTGGCTGCCTGGAGCCTGGACCCAGGATGCTGCAGAGGAACTGTTGAAGCTTGTCTAACCCACTAACTACTACCCCTTGTTTTTCTTCCATGTCAGCACAAATGACACTGCTAGGGGCAACCTGGACTACATCAGAAGTGACTACAGAGCTCTAGAGGTAGTAATCAAGGCCATGGAGGCCCAGGTGGTGTCCTCTTCAATCCCACCAGTGAGGGGCAGGGGTGTGAGAGGAGGACATGGATAGTACAGGTCAATAATTGGCTGAGGAGCTGGTATTGGTAACAGGTTTTGGGGTTCTATGACCACGGGACCCTGTTTTCAGATCAGTGTCTACTTAGGAGAGATCAGATCCAACTAGGAGCCTCCATCCAGGAGGATGGCTGACCTGTTACGGAGAAATATAGCTAGGAATAAAGGGGGAGGGCGAGAGATACCAGCAGCCCTGTGAGGGAATGATGGACAGGAATGATGACATGAAAAGATTAAAAAAAAAATAATTAAAAAATTAACAAAACAGGGCTTAAGGAGGGTCACCTCCAGCATTTGCATACAAGCAAGGATGCGCTTACAGGTAATTACAGAGAAATCCCCAAAACCCTTTCTGGGAAATCAGCATGCTGGGGTGCCTCTCTGAAGTACACTAAAGCACACAGCACGGGGAATAAACATGATAAGTTAGAGATCTGTGCGCTGTTGCTAACCTATGATCTTGTCACGATCATGGAGACATGGTGAGATGACTTCAATAACTGTAAAGTTGCAATGGTGTGATACAAGCTCTTGAGGAAAGGTAGTTCAGGAAGACGAGGAAGGAGAGTTGGCCTTTACATGAAGGAGCAGCTGGTACACATGGAGCTCTGCCTATGCATGGGTAAGAAGCCAACTGAGAGCTTATGGGCAAGGACTAAACAGCAGACCAATATGGGTGACATTGCAGCAGATGTCTGTTATAGGCCACCTGACCAGGAAGAACAAGTGGATGAGACCCTCCAACAGACATATAGGAGCAGTCTCACATTTGCAGGACCTCGTCCTCATGGGGAACCTCAAACACCCTGTTCTATCAGAGAGGGGCACCCCAGAGCAGGGCATAAGCAATCCAGGAGGTTCCAGGAGTGCATCAATTACAAATTCCTAACCCAAGTCACAGAGGACCCAGTGAGGAGAGGTACACTGCCCCGGGCTTGTTGAAGCTGTGAAGGTCAAAGGCAGCTTTGGCTGCCGTGACCACAAGATGGTGGAATTCAGGACCCTGAGAGGAGGCAGGAGGGCAAACAGACAGATCAGGGAATACTTGAACAAAATAGGCATACGTAAGTCTGCCCACGTAAGTGGGTGGGACACACCCACAAATCTTGACAGAGCTGGCTGATATCACTGCAAGGCCACTCTCAAGAACCTCTGAATGACTATGGTGATCAGAAGAAGTGCCCAAGGACTGGAGGAAAACAATTTTAGTCCTATCTTCAAGAAGAGCAAGAAGGAGGACCCAAGGAACTACAGGCTGGTCAGCCTCACCTCAGTCCCTGGGAAGGTGATGGAGCAGCTTATCCTGGAAAAGGAAATCCTTATTCCAGGCACATGAAGCGCAAGAAAGTCAACAGGAATAGTCAGCATGGATTCACCAAGGGCAAGTCATGCTTGATCAACTTGAGAAACTTCTATGGTGAAATGACTGGCCTGGTAGATGAGGGGAGAGTAGTGACTATTGTCTACTTTGACGACTGTAAGTCTTTCAAGCACTGCCTCCTGTAAGATCCTCACAGAGAATCTGTTGAATTATGGGCTAGATGAGCACCCAGTGCAATGGACCAAAAAACAGCTAAACAGCAAGGCCCAGACGGTGGCGATCAGTGGAACAAAGTGTAGTTGGAGGCCAGTAACTACTGGTGTACCTCAGAGTTCATACTGGGTTCAGTCCTGTTGAGTATCTTCATTAGTGATCTGAATGATAGGGCAGACTGCAAGTTTGCTGTCCAAACTGGGTGGAGAGGCCAATACACCAGAGAGTCATGCAGAAATGGGCTGACAGGAACCTCAGGCCCTTCAGCAGGGGAAGTGCATAGTCCTGCACATAAGGAGGAACAACTCCAGGCACCAGCACAGCTTTGCAGAAAATGACCTGGGAGTCCTGGTGGATGCCAAACTAAACATGAGACAGCAATGTGTCTTGCAGCAAAGGTGGTCAATAGCACCCTGGGCTGCATTAAGGAGAAGTGTTGCTAGCAAGTAAAGGGATGCGATCCTCCCTCTCTGCTCAGCATTGGTGATGTCATACCTGGAGTACTGTGCTAGTTCCAAGCTCCCCAGTAAAAGAGACAAGGACACAGTGGAGAGAGTCCAGTAAAGGGCCACTAATATGAAGGGACTGGAGAGTTATCCTATAAGGAAAGGCTGAGAGAGCTGGAACTGTTTAGCCTGGAGAAGGCTTAGGATCTTTCAAGTTCTTTTCAGTAGTGCTCAGTGTAAAGGTAAGAGGCAATAGGCACAAACTAAAACCACAGGAGGTTACTCCTGAACAACAGGAAACAGCTTTTCCCTGTGAGGTTGACCAAGCACCCAAAAAGGTTGTGTGATCTCCATCCTCGGAGATATTTAAAGGATTAAATGACTGCAAGTGAAGAACAAATTGCAAGTACCTAATCAGTAAGAAGCAAAAAAGGTTAAAGACAAGTATTTCCTGGACATATTTTAATTTAATTTCTAAGTATAAAATATTGGTATAGTAAGCAAGGACTTCATAAAAACAGTGGACAAACAGAAATTCAAAAAGGATGCTGCCTGTCTTCATTACAGTTGCTTCAGAAGATGGTAATTTTGTTTCAAGCTTTTCAGTTAAAACATCTGAAAACTTACCAGTTGTCTTTCTTTCTACATGCACTTATTCTTTATACTGAGGGATTCAAATTGCTGAAGTAATGCAAGTCTTGGGCAGACACCACAATGTTTACCTCAGTGAACACTGAACTACTGCACGGAATAAATAAAAGCATAGTTTGTTCCTCTTCAGGCCATCTTTTTAAATAGCGGTTTATGCCTCATTTTTAAAAGTAACATTACTAAGCACCATGTTAGATGCTTCAGTAGTCGAAAGGGTCAAGAGAGAAGTTACCTCACCATATTAGTTAAAAGACCTTCCAGCTTAGCATGATGGCTGTTGAAAATTCCTTTTTGAGTACAAATTCCAGCTACTTCTTGAACTATTGAGCTAAAAAAGAGTTATGTCGTAACAGTATTTAACTCGGACTTCTTAATTTTTTTGGGTTTATTACCTAGCTCTACTGTTATATTTTTTGAAAAGTACACATTAGTCTTCTATTAAATTTTAATTACATGGATTCCTAATTCAGTGTTACTTTCAGTGGCTAGCTCTATTTCATTTACCAACCTACTTACAAAATCCACAAGTAACAAAGTACACAAGTTCTTGATCTACAGTTCTTCCATGAAATAATCCTTTAGCTATTCTATCCAAGAATCTTTTGGGTCTCATCTTAGTGGTAACTTGTTTTGTCCGATTTATGCAAAGAAAATAGATCTCTCTGAGTAGCTAGTCCTGGTAATATTTTTCACTGAAATATCACAAAGGTTTTCAATCCATACTTGAAACCATTCTCGTAATGGTTTCTCCATTATGAGATACTATCATGAATTTCCACAATTTATTCAGTGAAGCCTATTTTGCCTTCATTCTCTAAAGTTATTTTTATTCAAACCCTATGTCTCGCATATATTAGCTCTTACTTCTTTCTACTCTTTCATTTAATTCTCATACATCCACTTAAAAGACAAACAATAAAAAAGAAGGTCCAAATCTGTGGGTTTAAGTTAACATTTATGAGCAGCAGGTGATTAACACATACAAGCTGTTACAGAATTTAAAATAAAACTAAAAAACCCAACAATGCCCCAAATAACCTAATCAGAATTTGTCTTTATTAAAAAACTAGAAGAAAACAAATTAACTAGCTTGCAGAATACTTAAGGCTTGGTCAACAATTAAATAGTAAAACCACATTCAAATACAGTAATTTGATTAGATTGTTAATGAGGTGTTACAGGAATTCTGCTAAAGTCAAGGTCTTAGATTCCTTAACTTAAATGCAGGTCAGACCCACAGGGTGAGAAACTGTATACAGAAGTAGTACTAAAGACGGCGGATAACCTGCTGAGTTACAACCTGCAGCACTGGTGAGGCCACACCTTGAATACTATGTTCAGTTTTGGGCCTCTTGCTACAAGACAGACAAAGAGCTGCCAAAGCATGTCCAAAGAAGAGTAACAAAGCTGCTGAAGGTTTTAGAGCATAAGTCTTACCAAGGAAACTGGGGTTTTTCAGCCTAAAGAAAATGAGACTGAGGGGAGCCCTTAAAGCCCTCCACAGCCACCTGAAAGGAGGTTGTAGTGAGATGGGGTTCAGTCTCTCCTCCCAAGTCTAGAGTTAGGACAAGAAGAAATGGCGTCAAGTTCCACCAGGGCAGGTTTAGATTAGACATTTGAAAAATTCTTGTTACTTAAATGGTTATCAAGCACTGGAATAGGCTGCCCAGCAAAGTAATGGCATTACCATCCATGGAGGTATTTAAAAGATGTGCAGATGTGGTACTTAGAGACATGGTTTAGTGGTGGACTTGGCAGCACTAAGTTAAAGGTTGGACTCTAGGATCTTATAGGTCTTTCCCAAACTAAGTAATTCCATAATCCTATGAATCTAAAAGGTACTAATCCAGTAACACGAAGAATATTAGAGCTCCATCTCCCTGTGCAAGGTAAGGAAATAAAGTGTAAGGGAACAGTATTAGGAGTATTCCATGCTATACTTGTTACTTGTACGTGTATATGACCTTAAAAGTAAGAAAAACTGTCAAAAAAGCAGTTTATCTACTACAGTTTACCATTAGGTAGGTAGGTACATTAGCTGATAGTAGGTACATGTTTTGATGTTCTCCAAATGTGAAGTAAAACATGACAACAGTTTAAGAAAATGTTTTACTTTCCATTCGTAACAGGTTAACATGTCCAAGAACTTAAGCCAACACATTTTGCCTCAAAATTCAGAATTCACATTTACTGTAACTTATTTCTAATGCACCTAAAAAAGGCACTAAAGCACATCATTTAATACAGTAACAGCCTGCAGAAGAATTAAATGCTAACAAACCAGTGACTACAAAACTTCTAATCATAGGTCCACACGCTTTACTTTCCAGCACAGAAGTCTTAAAGTATAGCAGAAACATGAACAGCCAGATACTGCCTTTTAAAAAAATACTCTCTGTAAACAACATATTAAGGTGGTGCATATTCCTGAAGAGCTTAAAGGCATTATGAATGATACATCAGAGGTTACAATTGTTCTAATACGCATACTTTTTCATCTTAAGTCCACCGTCTTACTCCTACAATAGTAATACTTTCACTTCAAGAGTGAGAAAGCTGGACTTCAAAATTTAATATTCGCTTTACAGTACTATGAATATTTACAGTACTCCCATAACACTCCCCAAAACAGTATAGATCACAAATCTCACACAGTATTCTCAGCACTCCTGAAACACTCCATTAAACTGAATATATGAGTCCATGAATTCAGAAGCATCACCAGAAAGCAAAATAAATTCAACTTGAAGTGTTTTGACTTTAAAAACTTCAACATCCTCAGTTCATGCCAATCAGTCAACACAGTGTATGTTCCTCCTTTCTGATCAAAGTGACTATACAAACTGGAGACAAATAAGAATGCTGGAATACAGAAATGGCATTCAACAGGCAACACATTACCTGAAATCTTTTCAAATGATTAGTTCTTGAACATTCTTTGCCTCCCCCTCAAGATCCATCTACACCTACATCCCTAACATGTAAAATTTATTTACATCAAGACTACCCACTATTTCCAGTTTATTTGTCATCAATTCTAGAACAATGTTGGGAAACTGAAAAAGGCTGTCAAACAAATTCGTTCCAAAGAACTTCTCATGGTACTGGACAATAATCTGAGTATAACCACTGGGGTTTTTAGAGAACTTTCAAGCATTCTGAAATTCTGACTCTTTATAATCACTATTCAATTTCTAGACAGTTTAAAAAAAGTAAAGAAGTTTCATAACATCTGTTAAACACAACAGCCACTTGAACGATTCTGTTATGTCTTATATTAGGTGCTTAGTACCAAGCTTTTAGCAGTACTTAGACATTTGTAAAATTAAAAGCTAATGAAAGCTAGGACTCCAGCAGAATGACAGAAAGGCATACTGCTTACCTGTACACCTGAACCATGACTTCTACTTTTTGAAGCAAACAAACAATCCTCAGAATCAACTGCAAGCAAAACTGAAGCAGAAGGAAAAAGCTCAGAGACAAATCCTTGACTGAAGTTTATAGCCTCTGGATTTTTTTGACCATCCTTTACTGATTCACTCAGATTGATCACAGAATCTCGTATATTTGAAATTATCTCATTATTTTCAGCCAACAGGCGTTCTAAATGATCTATTTTTTCTTGCAACATTGAAAGCTGGCCCTGGAAAAAAAAAAGAAGTAATGTTTAATTAATTCCCAGACCAATTCTTGACAGAATTAAAAACAAACTAATTTTACAATAGTTCATTATCGCAAAATCAAATATATTTTTATTCTAAGTTTTATGTAAAGGCAAACTAATAAGCAATTGAACAAACATATGAAACCTTCCCCTTTCAGAATAAGGGAAAAGAACAAAAGTTACATTTCCCGTTACAAACTTGAATTAGCAGCACAAGATTTAATCAGTGATACAAAATATTCTTAAAAGGTCACACTGTTTTAAGTACCAATTATACCAACTTCTACTTTTTTCATTACTATCACAGATTTGCAAAAATCTGATCTTTTCATTTACCATCATATCAGAACATCAAAGCTAAAGCCATTTATCAGAAGGCTGTCACATCATGGTGGAATTAAAAGGAAGCATGCATTTTAGGTTTTTTTGTGTCCATGTAAAATAATATTTCAATAAATACTGAGTTTCTTATTTTCAGTGAAATTTAGAGAGAAATTAACAAAAGCACTTAATGGGGGCAAAAGATCCCTTAAAAGCCTGATCATAGTAATAATCTGTATCACTGGACAATTACAAACAAAGATAATCCTGTAAAAGACAGCTCAAACTGATGGCAGTGTCACTCAGAAGGTAATATTCAGTTGCCAAATAACAGGATTTTGTAGATGACTCTAGTGTGCACAAGAGGATGAACAGGATAACACCTATGTGAATTGAAAGAAGTCAATATAATCAAGTAACATGGAAGGAGAGACAGATACCACAAGGCAACTTAATAGCACCTAATCACTATATTGTTAGCATGCAGGAGGGATCATAGCAGAACAAGATGTCTGGAAATGCTTCTGCCCTCTCATGTACTAGTCACTCCTTCCAAATGACTTGACATATGCTTTTTTTTCAGGCATGAATGTGTTAGCTTTTACAGAATCACAAGAGGACAGATTATTTAACATGTTTTTAGGAATATTTCATCTTAGCAATCATTTTTATCTTTCCTCAGGCTGACTTAAATCTAACAATAACAAGAAAAGATAGAGTATAAAAAGCCAGTCACTACTTCTTATAAAAGCTGTGGTCAGACCCCAAAATATGCAATATATTATTAAGTTTTTTTTCAAGAAGCTGTCATTACAACAAAAACCTCCGCAGATTCAGGCATTTACGTTTTATCCACTACATTCAACACCAACAACATTGATTCAGTAGAAAGCTACTCTGTGACCTCTGATTTTTAATGTCAAACAAAACTCTTCCCCAGTACCAGTGCCTTTTTTTTGTAAGTAATACAGAATAACATTAGAAACAACATCTGTACATGAAACTTCTTTTTTCCCCTTTGACAGACATTTACTCAAGGTTTTTGCATATTCCTTATAAGAGACAAATTGCTTACCTCAAATGCCAAGTGAATTCCAACTTCTGTAGCTAGACTGTAGCTTGCAAAGAATTAAATCTACCAATAGTGATGTACATAGTCTTTTAAGTTCTGTTCACTTTGAGAAGTATGCAGGAATAAAAAAAAACCCACCCCTTATCAAGACATACCAATCTGCCTTTCGAGCTCTACTAAACTATCATTCTTATCATTCTAGCTTTATGGAGGTTCTTTGTAATTCTGAAGAAGATACATTTTAGGTTTTTTAACCTGTTGGTAAGTTTGCCCCTCATTTTCTGGCCTGTGTAAGGTGCTGACCCACTGCTTTGTTGTTTGGCTGTTTTTTTCTGAGACTGACACATCCTGAAAACAGTAAATGTTTTAAAATGCAATGCAGACAAACAGGTCTTCCTTCCCAAAAGACAAAAATGCATTTTGACAACAGATCCAGATTAAACTAATTGAGATGTAGGGCCATCATCCTAGAATCTCAACAGTTTAAAGACAAATACTAGAACTTACAAAAAAGATGAACTGAAAACGACAAGAAAACAATATACAGATGATGAGATGCTGGAAAGAAAAAAAACCTGTAGTCCCATGCCCCCTGGCGGTACAACAGAAACAACCGAGACTGAAATCTTTCAAATGCAACATCAAAGACAGTGTGCACACATTTATGTGTAAAATTAGTATGTTCCCTTTCAATGTCTGTAACATTTTAAAAGAAAGAAAGGTTTCTCTACTCAGAAAACTAATAGCCTATTATGCCATATGTTTTTTTTAAAATAACATATATAATACTGATTGGGGCTTTACAGGCTGCCCAGCATAGCCTCTGATCTTTAGATTCCTAGTAAGCTAAAGAATAGCTACCGTTTATAGAAATTATTACCTGCATCACTGCACATGACTATAGTTCACCAAAGTTACCAAGTGCAAAAGCAGCTAAAATGCTGTTCACACCTATCCCACCACTACATATGCTGCCACTACAACTGTAAAATCAGACCATTTTTACAATTTATAAACTCCTTTATGTATGTTCTAGAAACATTTCAACTCTTCCCTCAAAAAAAGGGTTTTATATTGCTTAGCAATAGCCTGTCAACTACCTGGTCATAGATTACACCACCAATCTGCCTTATGTCATCATTTAGCCAAGTATAGTCTCTCCAGCACTAGCCAATTTGAAGAAAAAAAATCCTTATAAAGACCTCCCGTTATGGAAGTTAACAAAGGACATAAATAAAGACAATCCTGCTTTCTTTTCTGAAGTCAGTGAGATCATGGAATCATAGAATCACAGAATGGTTTGGGCTGGAAGGGACCTTAAAGATCATCCAGCCCAACCCCTCTTCCCATAGGCAGGGACACCTCCCACTAGACCAGGTTGTTCAAAGCCCTGTCCAACCTGGCTTTGACTACAGGCACCCATGGGCATTAAGGGAGGAGGCATCCACAACTTTTCGGGACAATCTGTTCCTGTGTCTCACCACCCCCACAGTGTAGAACTTCTTTCTAATATCTAATCTAAATCTACCCTGCATAATACAGGGTAAATTAGATTAAATACATCATGCCCCTTCTAAAGCATTTAAATATGTCATGTACTAAATCAACTTCTACACAAAACATGAAATAAAAAGCTACAGTTAAGAACATGCAACTATGGCCACATGTAATACCCAAGCTAAAACTGACAGACAACTGAATCTTTTGATATTTTAAAAATATTTTTTATTTCCGTTGTGAAATGCATCAGCCATGAGAGTTAACTTTAAGAAACAGCATCCCAAACTAGAAATGGATCCCAGTTTTCATTCAGCATGAAAACAGTTAATGTCAGGAATCCATTCTCAAGTTGAAAATTTCACATGCACCCAACTTATGTAAAAGCTAGGTCTACTTTCAGTGCACATTAACCTTTCCTCCTTATTCATTTTAAATAGGTAAGAGTAGACAATGCCTAGAATATAGTAGTCAATAGTAAAATAGCTTTAAAATATCAGCTAAATATGGAAAATATTGCAACTCTTCAAGACAATGAAATTAACATATGAAAATCAATGAAATTCAGTTTTAGCATTTTTAGAGGAAGGCAACTGACTATTCAACTTCAGGTATCAAGGCACGTATCAGTACAAAACAGTGAAGGAACTCTACAAATGCTTTGTCTCATTGATTGCTAGTTTGATTTACTAGTAAAAGAGGTTATAGTCATGCTACATGTGGGCATTAAACTGATCTGATTAAAAAACAAAACACACAGGACCTCTCCATTACTAAAAAGGTACAGAATCATAGAATGGTTTTGGTTGGAAAAGACCTTTAAGATCATCAAGTCAAACCATCAAACCAGCCCTAAGTCTACTGTTACATGTCCCTAAGCATGACATTTGATGTCAAACGATAGGACAAGGGGCAATGGGAGCAAGCTGGAGCATAGGAGGTTCACCCTGAACATAAGGAAAAACTTTTTTACTGTGAGGGTGACAGAGCACTGGACCAGGCTGCCCAGAGAGGTTGTGGAGTCTCCTTCTCTGGAGACATTCAAAACCTGCCTGGACGTGTTCCTGTGTGACCTGGTCTAGGAGATCCTGCTCTGGCAGGGGGGTTGGACTGGATGATCTTTTGAGGTTCCCTCCAACTCCTAATATTCTGTGATTTTGTGACATCCACTTATCTGTTAAACACCTCCAGGGATGGTGACTCAACCCTCTCGCTGGGGTACTCTAACAGTATTTTGTTTTAAAATAAGTTTGAAAATTTTCCATATATTTGGGGGTGGTTGGGGGGCATTTTTTTTTTAATCTGAGCAGAGATGCACCAATTTTACCTTAACCAATTCTGTCTGAAATGTTGTGATCTACGTGGCTTTGTAGATACTTGAAAGCAAAATTTAGCTAGCTGCATAATTCATAGATGTCAGTAGACTTCTCTGCGAGTTTACAGCACAAAGTCTTCTCATAAAAGAAGCAAACCTGATCCAAGACTTTGAGCCTTAACTAACTGTGGAGGAAACTGGAGGTACACTGTCTGGATAAGTATGTCTTAGTCTGAGTAAACATTATTAAAGGATGCTCTGTGAACCTACATACTTGTTTTAATATAAGGAAAAGCAACATAAAGTTATATGAATCACCTGGCCTATACAACCAAATTTATAACAACTTTGGTATAAGCTTCTTTCGTGTCTCACTCTCTTTATATATTGATAAGACCGTGCAATTTTTTTATTAAAAAGCAAGAAAGGCAACTATTTCTACAAGAAGTGCAAAGTACCAGCAAATACAACAGCTCTGAAGGTAGGTACAGCTGTATTAGTAGAAGAATGGCATCACGTGAGCAGCACATCTGTTCACCATTCCCATGGTTACATGGGGTGGACCGAACCAAAAAATCTTCCCATGTGAGGACAGCACAGATCAGCACATCCTCCTACCATTTGGAACAAAAACTGTTCATACCTGCTAGCTGCACTCAGCAACCTGCTGCTTCCACCACATGTTCCAGCTACATAAACAGTTCCTTACGCTTCACTCAGTCTGAACCTTTCAGCAGTTTTCATGCCCCAAATACTTCAAAGCATTCTGCTTTCCCAGTGTTCTCCGCTTGTTCTTTTCTGTTTGCTTCTGACATTGGTCTGATCTGTAGCACAGACTCTCTCCAGAAAGAGCATACTGCCACCCAGCACAAGGAGGGAAGTCTAGTAACACACTGAAAGATCAAGCTGCTTTATTCTAAGGAAATGGAGAAAAGACAGTTTCTCCCATCTAAGGAGAGGTTAGGCCACCTAGAACTTGATTATTTGTATCCAGACTCAGCCAGCAACCACCAAGTGCTTGGTTCAAAACCAGCCCAAGCCCAATCTCCTTCTCACCCACATGAGCAAGCAGGAGACCACAAAGGAGCTGCCAGTGTCCTGCATAAGAGGCTCTGATGTACCAATGAGCTGTGGTGACAAAAGCAAGAGTACCACAATCAACAGAGTTCTCCAAGGGACACAGAATTCAAGTCAAGATCATTGCCTGTACAGATTTATTGCAGTAAGCAGTGAGGAAATCAGACTCAAAAAAGTCTCATTTTCTGGCTGCACTGAATGGTAGTCATCTTAATTTTTTGGACCAGTCTTGTCAATAACTATTAACAAGTATTTCTTCACGTACTAACTTTGTTAACATCTTGATATAAACCTTTGATCAGATGCCACTGTACAGTGAACAGAATATACTAAATGTAGATTTTAAAGGTCACCCTCTGTGCAGAAAAAGCAAGCAAGCAAAAGTTAAAAATGCAACCTGTCCTAGCTTCAAAGCTTAGTATTTGATTACACTGTTTCCACATGTATTCACCTTGGAAGGTAGGACATGGAATGAAAAACCAAGTATACAATGCATTGGTCTAAAAGGACTAGTTAAGGTTTAAAGCTATATTAATCTGGGCAGAAGGCTTATATATGCATTTGTGACAACGAAAATTATGTAGCTTTGTTAACAATTTCCTACCTTTAATGTAACATTCAAAACAAGCTCACTTTACAAAGGCACTGAAATTCTTCTTAATTAACAGAACTACAAAACAAAAGTCTGTTCTCTTAAAAAAGGAGAAAGTTCTATTTCAAAGATGTAGCAGCCTAACAGATTTTAAGAAGCTGATGGTCTTTGCATTCTGTTTTACCAGAGGCAGCAGTAACAGGAGTGCTTAATGGATGATTATCCTAGACTTAAGCTTCATGTAATTTACAGAGATAAAAATAAGATGTGTTGTTAGGGTCTAATTTGACACCATCAGTGATCTGAAGGCAAGGAGGAAGGAAAGGAATATGGAGACAAATCTAGAAATATTTCCCATTTAAAGTCAGTTAATCTGAAAAATGCTCACTACTACTTTGGCTGATACATTTCAGATTCATTTCCTTTTTCATTCTCCTCCTTGCCCTATACTGAATCCTTATTTAAATGGCTAGCAGTTCAAAACTGAGGCACAGCTTACATTGCATTAAGAGTAGGAGCTTTTAAATAATTTTTATTTTTATTTTTATTTTTATTTTTATTTTTATTTGAACAAGTCAAAACTTAACAAAACCATGTGTTAGACAAAGAAAAGGTCAAGTAAGAGCAAACTAGGAAACTCTCCCTCTCCATTTAGTTTCTACAGTACTAGTCATTAATTCTAGGTAGCAGAAGGAAGAGCTCATTTATAGGTGTTGCTACTACTTTTCTGAAAAATACATTTAGCTCAACATTTTTCACCAGATTTAAAGACTGAGTGTATTAGCTTCTGCTTGACTGCTGCTTAGCCAAAACTTTGCACAAAATGTGCAAGCAAGTAAGACAAATACACTCTGTGAACATTAGGAAGTACAAAGAATTGTCAGTGGCATGTATTTATGCTCACAAAGACAGCCTCTCCTCTAAAAGCTCAGCAAAAGAAATCCTAAATTTTCATTAACATACACTCAAGATCATTCTAATGCCACTCAAAGGCTTTTAGACTGTGAATGTACTAAGTGGTGTTAATCAGATTTTGTTTGTTTACTTTTTAAATAAGTCAACATGTTTCAAATCCTGTAAGATTATATCTTCTGTGGTTTTCTTAACATTCAACCTTCTCTGACACAGAACTTATAAAAATGTTATTAAAAGTCACTATGCTCATAATTTTTCAGTGCTCAAAATCATGTACAACCTTATTTGCCTCTATTCATATTTTAGAGTAAAACAGACATTTCCTAAACACCTGATTATTATGCTTTCAATACTTCTGCATACAGAAGTCCTCTTCTTTGTTATACAAGATAGGTTTGAAAGCTTCCAAACAAGTTCATAAGAATATACCAATTACTATGAACATACAGCAATAAAATACATGTATTAATAGTCCATGTAAGCCATCGATTTCAGCAACTTCACTACAGCAAACCATCCAGCAAAACTCTAGCTAGAAGAGGTGTTTATAGTGTATCACAAGCTATTTCAAAACAGGAAGCATACAGACTCACTGACACTGGAGGGAGCTGACGTTTGCACTGCTGAGAATCACGGCATTGTAACTACCAAGCATGAGCTGCTGTGCTGTAGTTACAGCCACCTATTGAAGACTGAGGGCTGATCAAAGGCAGTCGTCCTTACAGCCGGGGAAGTACTACCTCAGCAGTACTCCAGAGTAAAGTTCACAAAGTGCCTTTGATCAACACTTAGATTCCGAGACTGCTGTTTTTTCTGCCATGTATTTGCTCCTCATTTCCTACTATTACTGCTCCACCCTGCCATGATTCATATTTTGGCCAGGCGGTACTTTTATCAAATTATTGGCAAGCTCAGATGAAATAACACTCAATACTGCAACAACCACCGCTTGTGTCATTGCACATTGTGTCTTGAAAGCAAGAATCCAGTAAAGAAGCTTTAGCAGTAACTCCAACAGCCAAGCTACTTAATGCTTTGCTGGAAGGACACAAGAAACAAAGAACAAGCCAGCTGCTTTTAGTGGAGCTGCATTTGATCACTTGATCACCTCTGTCCAACACAATGCAGCTACTGAGTCCATAAACACAGTTAACACATATAAGATGATCAGAGTAAGCTTCAAATAATGGTGGTCAAAGGTAGGACAGAGTGCAGAAAACAGAAGAGGGAAAGGGGAGATCTTATTCAAATAACGGTTTAGAAGACAACAGTAAGGATGGAAGTTGCTGTATGTTAGTGTTTTGCCTTTTAATGAAGTTTAAGGGAAAGACCAAAGATAAAAAGGAGCAATCATTTGGTGTCATTCCAGTTATCAGCTGGAATCATGGCTGACTTGAGTTTCAAATATTTATTTCCAGAAACAACCTTGCACACAGTGGGGAGATATGTCCCATAGGAGCCAAAGCAAGCCATGTGAAAGTGGTTAGCAGAAAAAGCACATGTCCATCACCGATCGGGTAGTGACAGAAGATGCTGCATTGTGTTGCTGTTTTAACTTGCTCAGGTACAAAATTCACTGAAAATGAATTTTCGTGTGAAGACTACCCACACACGTATATATATTTTCTTACAAACAAATCCTCCACCTAATTTTTTTAAATTACATTTTTAGTGTGTGCCATGTACCCTTAGGTGTGAATCTAGGAAAATTTAGAAACAATAGAAATATTCCACAAGCTTCTGTTAGCCTAATGATTATTTTTTACTTGGGTCCAAAATAAAGAATAGATTAATATAGGCTTATCAGTATTTGATAGTCATCTGTACACAGTACCACAAGTTCTTCAAGATAGGACTTATTCCATTTTAGCCTTAATTTGAATGCAGTTTTCATTTAGTAGTTACCAATTTAGTCTATGAATCATTTGCATCTGACACTCACTGTGAGAGTTTGTGGAGTCTCCTTCTCTGGAGACGTTCAAAACCCGCCTGGACGCATTCCCGTGTGACCTGCTCTAGGTGATCCTGCTCTGGCAGGGGGGTTGGACTGGATGATCCCTTCCAACTCCTAACATTCTGTGATTCTGTGAAGAGATGGCACAGGCTAACCACCACTCTGAACCTCTCTCTGCTGTACAGTCACACACTATTTCTCAGAGAATTCTGTGTTATTACAGACAAAAACAATATACTCAGCCTTTTTTCCATTATAGTCCACTAGGAGACTCTTACACAATGATGTCTACTGACAACTGGTACAATAGTAATCTAAAAATGCACCTAAGGCAATTCCTCCACCTTGAGCACGTCTCTGTGCAACGTTGTAACATTGTTCCTAGACGAAGACAGAACACCAAGACACATCATATCCTGAGACAGAAGTATCCTATGGCTAGGAACAGGCTGAGAGAGAAAGACAGAGCTTGTGATGTGGCCATCATAAGAATAATATACACCTGATAACCAGGCAGCAGCCATAAAGATACATGCAGGAATTGCAGAGAGGAGGCCAGTAAGTTTTGATCTCTATGTATTACAGGCACCTAATCTTCCCAAAATTAACAGGGACTATGTTCCATGGCAACATACAGATCTGACATTATGATTCAAATGCACCACAAATGACGACAAGGTTATAAATCACTTCAGCTCAAGTTCTGTTACAGTTGCCGCAACGTCACCTAGACACAGATAAGTGTGGATAACATTCATTGACCGCTAATGCCAACTTCTACAAAGCCAACACCTAAAAAGACGCAATGTCGCCATTGCCTCCCAAACCTGACCACAGGTGTTCTTCAGCACAGCAGCAAAGGGCATTTACAAGGTATTTAGTTAGAGAATATGTAAATTCATCTGTCTATGGATAGTCACCCACCTTGGGAGATCTTGTCCAAAAATGATCTCTGCAAGACATTTCTGTTGACAACCTTGAACAACTACCTGACCTCTCAGACTGGAAAGCAAGCTCTGGAGGGACAACTCTTGGCTACACTGGTAGATAAGCCTGAAAGAAGACAGGCTCCCAAGACTGAGTCTGATGCAAACTACCCTGAGACCATGCAAAATGAAGACACCTCATCTGGAAGAAAAAGTGGAAATGAAAGCAGCAATCCTAATTATTTATTTTACTACTGATATTAGGTACCATGACACTTTAGGTGAATCCAGACTGACATGCACTGCAAGCTGAAAAATCCCAACCCTAATCATGGCAGAAATTAAATAAAAAGCCTAGATAAACACTCATAAGCTAAACACAAGAATGCTCTCCTTTGAGCTTAGTGTAGGTCACATAGGTCAGGAAGAAGAAACTGATCAATATGCAATTTCCAGGACATGAAAGGTGATGTGTGTTGTTACCAGAACTGCACAGAAGAACAGGAAAGCTGAAAAAAATAGCACATTCTCAGAACATAAAGAGGTATGATGTGAATCAATCCAATAACTTGTTAAAAAGGTCTCAATTCCTTTTTCTAAGCAAAAAAAAGTTCTTATCTTTGTCATAATGAAAGAGAATGCCTTCTTAAATCTACAGACAGACCATCTGCCCCTGCCATAGCCTTTCACAAACAAAAACAGCTTGAAAGTTTCACATCTGTGGCTAGTTTCACTTACAGTACATTGAGTTCTGGCAATACTGCACTTACACAACTCTTTGACAACTGAGGCAGAATTAAAGCTGTTTCTTTCAAATCTTCTTCTTGTGGCTTCTATTCCACTCTTCATCTTTCACATTTACTTTAAACTCATGCGTTACAGGGCTCTGAAGCTATTTGCTAGGTGTCAGAGGTTTCCCAGTTCTAACAAAATGAAAAATTTTACCCTATGGGCAGCAAAAGGAAATTATAAAATCAAATAAATTTCATCCGTAACTTCCTCAAAGGATAAAGCAGTGAAAAAGGAAGGTAACTGTTTACCCAAAGGAAGGGCCAAAACAGTGATAGGCAGAGGATTATCCATCAAGAGACAGCAGCCTCAAAGAGAATTAGAGATGGAAAAGGCAAAAGGAGTAAACACTGACAGACCGTTCCAGAAGATCAAGGGGAGAGAGGGAGATAGAAGGAGTAATGTACTTGTACTTAACTGCTACTAGTGTCACACATGGCATTACACTCCCACTGGAGCTATATACTGAACAGACACAGCTGCTGTAGCCAGCCTTCTCTTGCTTTCTTCTAAGCTTCTTTCCCATTCAGTGGCTAACCTCTGAACTGTAACTTGAGGGAATAATGCCAGAACAGATCTGCACCCTTTCTTCACACTTAAATTGAGGTTTCTATCTTTACCATTACCATAATGGTATCGACCATTATCTTTGTGTTAAATGAAAATTTAGCAATTCTATCAGAAAGATAATTGTTACTTTTTAAATAAATCTTCTGAGTTCTTCCATTCACTTAAAGCCTCACTGCTGTACTAAAATACTCACTTTCATTTGGTTTATTTTTTCCCCAAAAAATAAACACAGAGCATACATAAGTAAGCTATAACTTTACTTTCTAAAATTATTTTTCTGTCTACTACTATAAGAAAATGAAGCTATTTATACACAGCAGTTTTCTGCCATGCTGCACAGCATACCATGTGGAATACTTTTTTCTTGTTATGGTTAAATATTCCTTATTAGAACATGACCAGAATACATAGCATTTAAATTTCTGTCCCACACAAAGTGCAAAGTAAGGAGCTAAAGAACTGCTCCGTTTAACCATGCAGTGCCACCAGTTATCAGCCTGTTAACAGCTCCAAAGCAAGGCTCGGTGAAAACGAAAGCAGTAACATTAAGTCAGCATTTTTCTAAACCTACTTGTTGATGCCATAGCTGAGGTCTACCCTCGAGTTCTCGGCTTTCCCTGTCACCACCTATCCGTCCTCTGGTTTCCACAGTGCCGAGTAAGCCCTGCAGTCCCTCTTCTGGTGCCCGCCCCGGTGCCACGGAGGGCGGCCGGCTGGCCGGTGAAGTCGCAGCGCA
>NW_010208669.1:55468-65057 GCF_000695765.1 Mesitornis unicolor | reverse complement strand
TAATTGCTCCCTAACCCAGTCCTCATCAACTTGTGTCTTGTAAAGTCATAGAGCAAAATTACAAAAGAGCTCCAAAAAATGAAGTACTGGAAGAATACCTGCACAGGCCCTGTAAGCACAAGGACAGAGCCTGGACTCCCTTGTTCTGGCTCCCCTCCAGTTGAGCCCTTTCCTGCAGGATACCGCAGCTGGTGAAGAATCCATCTCCAGGGATACAAGCTGTTTGCCCTTTCTCCTGCCTGGCTCTTCAGTTCATGGATCAGACCCGGACCTGACTCAATGAAGACATCCAGGAGGACATGGAGTGAAAGGAAAGGGGTGGAAATCCTTGGCACAAGAAAGGGAAAAGTCTGTGGCAACACATTTTGCTTGTGGTGATGGGAACTGGACCTCCAAGTCTTGGTATGTCCAAGGTCAAAAGAAAGGGAGAAGCTGTCCCCTAAACTTTTAGAGTCAGAATGCAGGAGGGATCGTTCTCTCTTTGGTGAATTATAAATTATGTTTGGCCATCATTTAGAGCAGGAGCAAGCCTAATACATACAATCTTTCAGCGAAACCCACCAGCAGTCACATCACATGAATTTGCATTGAAGCTTAGTTGCCTGGGAATTTTTTAATGGAGAGCATAATCAGCTCACTATATATTCTCATTGTGTAACCATCTATCCATCATCTAGAATATGCACAGCTATAAAAGCACAAACCAGATCGTCATTGTTATTTTTTGAGAAAACATTCCTTTGTTCAAGTGCAAAGCTTTGTCTCCTTCAGTTGTACTGGGTTTTAGCTATTCTAAAATCTGACTTTATAAAAACCTTCTGCAAAAGCAGATAAAATGAAGGCTCTCTCTGTGTAGGAGTGATTAGTATTCTGTAGTGTCGCAGTACATTTTCATACTGATTTTTTGTCTGTTTTTCCCCCATCAGAATAGTACACTTGTGGGCTCTACATATCTCAAAATAGATTGAAGACAACATTCTTAAAAATCTACACTTGGGCCCCTTAATTATCCAACTTTTTGGAACTTTTGAAGGAGGATTATTCATTTTAGGAAATAAATATATGAGCGACTACACTTCTGGGGCCAAAATTAAACATAACAGCATTTGAAAGGAAGGCTGAAAACATTTGGTTTATATGTACTTATTACAGGTGCAGAAACATTTGGGAATGTAAACATTGTACGGTTTAATTGTTGCTGTAATACATTCATGGAAAACAGGTATTTTATAATGATACAAAGTTAGCATGCTGCAAGGAGGCAGCCTCGCAGTGGGGTTCAGATCTCCGAGAGGCTGAGCACCCACTGCCATCATCACTGCAGTCTGTGGGAGCGGAGGTTGCTCTGCTTCCTGGAGAACTGGGCTTTCATTGCCTCACGGTTCACAAAAATCCACAAAAGCTGTATGAGGCTGAATCCTGGGCCTCATACACATCACTGGAGCATTCAAGTGAGATACGGCATCGAGACCTGAGCAAATATTTAAAACAGAAAGAACTGAAAGCAAGTGCACAAGCCGATCAATGGGATGTTCAAGTCGGTCTGGGCCAAATGTCAGGGAAATAAATTTGAAAAGAAAAAATCCCACTAAGCTAAAAAACATTGTAATGACTTCACTGGCTTTTGAATTGAACCCCTCTCAAACAAAAAATCCCATTTTTTTCTGTTTTCTCCCTGTGTATTTTATTGTGTGATCGAAAAGATTTATCTTTTCATTCTTGTTGCCCTTGAACAGCAATTTCCTTTGTTGTTTTCTCTATGGATATTATAAACATAAGCTACTGCTTTTAACCCCAATATCATACCATTGGCTTCAGCAATATTAGTAATATGCCTAGTGATAGGCATGTGCTTAATTACCAAGCAGAGAAGAGACCTTAAATAGTTCCCCTATATGGGAAAGCTGTCTTAGGTTAACTACAAATGTGATTTGCCTTGTGGGAACCTTTGTCTCACATCCATGATTGAGGGCAAACCATAATGGAGTAATGGACAGATAATGCACTTAACTCCATTTTTTTAAACAATATTTTATTGATTTAACTGAAAATCTCAAGTCTGTGGATTCACTCTCTATAATGTCAGCCAATAACTGTGTTAAAGGCAAAAGAAGGAGGGGGGAACAACACCAACACTTCACCATGAAATGTTAACCCCTTAAAGTTTTTTCCCTTTATAAAGCTCCTTTGTCTCAGAAGATGGTACGAAACAAAGCCAGAAGCGTTTCCTTGGCAGACCAATTGGAAATACAGCTAGAGAAGAAAGGCAAAACAGGGACAGCCCAATTTGTGTCACAGCTCACTACATTAGAGCATGTCTGAGCCCTGATTTTTTTCTCTGTTTGTGCCAGCACTCCTTTGATGATTACTTTATCTGAAAAAGATAAGACATTATGAATTTGATTATGGCATCACTCCATGTGGTTTGACAGGGCCTCAAGCACATTGGTAAATTGCTGTCTGAGCAGCTCCGTTATTATTACATAGCATGGCTCACGGTTAAGGACTAAGCTGGAATAAATATAGAATTTTTTTAAATGGTAACAGTCACTCTTAGCCTTTAAAGAAATTACTCTTTTAAAGTTACAATGTCTTCTCATTACTTGCAATGTCATTCAGTTAAACATTAATAATTGCTGGCCTGTCTGTTACCTGCAAGCTCAGAGCAATCCCAGAGCCCAGCTCTGCAATGCTGAAATGTCATTTTTGACCATCTTTGTAGAATTTAATCAGTACTTAAACTGTGCAGGACTGACAAGGAGAGCTGTTGACAGCAGTTGCTTTGAGACCGATCATATAATTTTCAAGCTGAATTTTATGACTGCAGTATTTTAAGCAGAACAGTACAGTAACTGTAATTTTAACAAGAGGAGCATTTTACGGGGTTTTTTCCTATGCATCAGTCTAGAATTCTATGCACTTTATAGTCTCTTTAAAGACTTCAGTCTTGGTACAAAGAAAACAAATACACACTGCGTTTCAGAGTAGGTCATCTGAAGAGCAAGCCTATACATCACTTCATTGTCACTGCAAGTTCAGAAAAGCAATTATGTATTATTATCATGCCTTAAAAATACAAGATTATCGTTAGAGGGAAGCCCAAGGAATTCTGAAGTGGGACCACTGAATTTCCTTCTGACTCCTTAGAGACACTGGAAGCGCAGGTGGAGGAGAAGGTTTGCGGAAGACCTTACATATGAAATGGAAGACGTGGCACTGGAAGAGGGAAAGCTCTTCATGGACACAGTTGGTTAATTTTGTCTTGCAAGCATTCAGCAGTCTACCTGAACAAGAATGGTTTCTGCCCTTCGGCCTGCATGTGGCCACCAGAAGAGCTGGGTTTTTATCAGTTACATCTGGGGGGAAAGCACCTTCCAGTGGACAAAGAAGGCTGTAGCAGGGGCAGAAAGGGGTGAAAGGGGAGAAGAAGATTAACGTAGGAGTAAAATGACTATGTTTTTGCAAAATTATCTTTAGTAATGCAGTTACTGCCTGATCATCCTTCAGCTAACTATGATCAGTGCAAATGGTGGCAGAAATCCAAGACCAAACCTGACCAAAGCTAGGGGACATATCTGGAAGAGTAGAAACTGCAGCTGCACCAGTGGGAAGAAGAAACTTGAATTCATAAGGACCAGAAGCCCATGAAGCGATGCAGTGAAGGAGTGACTGTCCCCTCCTGTATCGTAAGATACTTGTAAATAAAGGTATATACCCAAGGGCTAAATCCTTCTTTAACTAGCAAATAATGTCCTTATTTTGCTTGGTTAAACACAAAGTAGAAATCTCTCAAGGTGTCTGGAAAACATGGTCATACAGTGTTGTATCTCAAATGGACTTGTACTCATAGCCCAGCTATTAGGGAAAAAGTAAAGTGAAATAAGAGTAAGGGAACTTCCCTACCAAAGCAGACACACACCACGGATAAGAATTACAGGGCAGCTACAAACACGTGTGTGTTTATCTCAGTGTGTGAACACATGTGTGAGTGCATGTATGTCTTTCACTTCTCAGGACTTAAACCTACTTAATTTTCCTGAGAAAGTCCCCCACATTCGATCCAGCTGCAAGGCAAGTTACAATGATAACAGGTCTTGGTCTGTTTCTATTTCCCAAGGCTCAAAGCTCATTGAGTCAGAGGGACTGGAGCAGCCTCCATGGAGGGTCCAGTTCTGCAAAGCCTTCCTCCTAGAAATAGTTCAGAACTGTGCAAGTTTCCTGGGACTGGTTTTGTGGACTGGGTTTCCATACCTCAAGCTCGGGCTGTCTACAGAGCCATGTTACACTCTCTTCCTCCTCAGTGATGTGGTGTGGGTTAAGCCAAAGCCAAGAGGGCCCCTTGCTTTGATGTGCCTCGCCAGAATGCAGGAAAAGTGCATAGAGAGTATTTTAATAATTAAGAATTATGGATTTGAAAGCAAAGCTGCTAGCATTGCCAAGCTCGACCAAAGTCTTTGAAAAGAACTCTGTCAAAATGCATTTCTAAGAAGAAATTATGTTATAAATTATTTTTATGGAATGTTCCAACGTTAAATGAATATTTAGGTTGCAGTTCATGAAAACCTCCCTCTCCTGAAAAAATGTTTTCATTTTTTAGATTTCTCTTTGTCAGCATTTCTAACAGTAAAAATGACAAACTTTCATGGGTAGGTGCCAATGGAGACAGCTGTATTTTATTATTGAATACTTCTGGTGCTTAGTTTGGCACCAGTCCTGTTTATATTGCTAGTAAGATTTCATGCAAGCCTTTGCAAGGTCTTGTGTTTAAACTTAAATGTCTGATATGGTTGGTAATTGATTCCAACCAGTTCCTCCCTCCTCCTTCTCACTCCAGTTTGTAAAAGAGAATTTATCACTGTGTGGGGAGCACAAACCTTCCAGTGCTGCAAATTCAAAGACAAAAATTCCATAGCAAGATCCTAGAAACCTCTGGTTCTATTATGACTCTCTTAAACTGCTGGAGAATGTATTAATCCCTGCTGTTCCTGCCCTTGGATTCTTTTTCGTGTGTGTGTTTTGATTAACTGACTTTGCTCAGGGTTAAATCAAACCAACCCATGTGCTTCCCATCTTAGAGCAAAACTCTAGCTCTTGGCTGCACCTCTTAGTTCTTTATTTTCTGTTTGTCTGTGCCATAACCTCTGTGCCCACTACGGATGTACCAGGCAGTTTACTGCATGCTTGCATGAGATTCAGTAAACATCAAAAAGCAGCTTCGCAATAATATCCCTTAAACAAGAAGATGGATTTGCTTTGGAGTCTTTCTGCAAAACACTGAACGGGTGAAGTTCACTTGTCAGGGCTCACATTACACGAACGTGAAGTCACTAAGATCAGAGGATTTGTTTTATATGAGGGAACTTCACATTGCAGCAGAGGAAAAGAGTTTTTTAAAACCTTGCACTAGAGCTCCATAATGACAAACAAGTCAGATTCATCCACAGAATCACAGAACGTTACAGAATCACAGAACGTTAGGGATTGGAAGGGACCTCAAAAGATCATCTAGTCCAATCCACCTTGGTCTGGTCTATACAGAGCCAAACATAAGCCAAGAATAAAATACCCACTGGTCAATTTAGCATGTAATGAGCTGCTCCTAATGGAAATCAGTGAACTGCAGTTGGCCTTGAGAATCACTTGTCATTGCCAAGACCTCTGCGATAGCCAGGCTGCTCACACCTCTTTTATCACTGCCATGTCTGGTAGCAGATACCGCTGGGCCTGAGATGCTCTTTTTGGCATTTACCAGTAGAGTCAGTATGACAACATCCATGCCTTTGGCTGGGGTCTTTAGGGTTACTGCTGTACGAGAACTGAGTACGTGCCATATTTTGCAGCATTCTGCACTTGTCCTTATCAGATCATGCACAGAGTTTCACAGTATTTAAAATTAAGTTTTGCTTTTGCCTTGTTTTATATCAGAACAGCTTCCACACCTTCAAAACTCCTTCCTTATGTGCCACTGATAAATATTACGCAGAAACATAAAAAGGGTTATTCACAATCAACTCAGGTTCACATGTTACTCTGTATTCTGTGGTGGGCTCCTGTTAGAACTGTAAACATACTCCCTTACCTCATTACTTTAAATTCTGTTACAGTGAACTGCATGTGCAGCTTATCTTACCATAACAAATTTCTCTATAGCCATATCTGGAATGACAATGCGTTTCTGTAGAGGAAGAAAAACTATATGGGGCTTTAGAAGTCAATGTTTCTCTCCCACCCACCATAAAAAATGTCTAGAAACTTCCTGTTGCCATAAAACGATGAAGATAGTTGCACAAGGGTATGATTGTTCTTCAAGGGAAATGAAAGAACACGATATAGATTTCAATATGGAAAGGCTATAATTGCATGTTCTGCAGATATAATTCATGACAGAATTACAACAAATATCATATGCCAGTAACTCAGAGGATGAGCTGTTGCATTTAGCTAATCCCTCTCTCATGGGGTGAAGAGAAGATGGTGCATCAGTAAATTGGCACCAGAGTCTAATTAGTGCTCTCATTCAGCCTACTTAGTAGGAAGAGGTGGCAGAAAAGTAGATAATATTTAACAAGCAGAGGGGCAGGGAGGCAGATCTGGATTAATATAAATTGCAGACCCAAAGATCTCTAGAGAGTGCAAAGCACAAGCTAAAATTTTATCCAGGTTAATCACATCAGAATGCAAACCAGAAGTCTTATAACTTCTTTTGCCACAATGAATATGATGCCAAATGAGCCCATGTTTCCTCTGTTTATTTCACCTTCTCCAATGCAGGAAGTGGGGGAAAGAGGGCTAGGGCTAGGATAATAACTTCTCCTGAAACAGTTTTGGAGCTCAAGGTCAGGTAGAGTTCCAGGAGAGGCATTTCCAGAGGAATGTAACTCTAAGTAAGAATTCCCATGGCCAGCTCCCACTCGCATCCTGATGGGGATGATTAGCTGGAGTTTCCTGATGAATGTAGGTGTTTGCAACAAGGCCAAGAGAGAGAAGTGATAGATTAGGTCACTTACCCTGGTCTAGCTCCTCGATGCAGATAGGTCAGCACTTCAGGTTTGACATCAGGCTCTTAGGCGGCACGAGGCACATCACACCACCATAATGAGGTTCTCTTCCACCTGGGAGGTGGACAGCTTCACTACAACTCAGCATTCATCAAAGGTGCTGGACAGTGTTCCAGATTCTTTGCTGGTATGAAAGCTTCACTGCAGGCCTGGCTAGAAGCAGATAAGCATTTTGATTTTAATGTCTGAGGATAAGAAGAAGATGTCAATTCTTGACTAGGGGCAGATAAAAACAACTGTTTTGCTGGACTGAGATAGCATTTCATATTCTTGGACTGCAGGTAGGACCTCGACATGATGCCCGTTTTGACAAGAGGCAGGTTCATTGATCAAACATGAGTAAGGTAAACAGAACTTGCTGAGAATTGACTCCGGTAAACAGAGCTTGCTCCAGTGCCAGGCCAGCCCATGTTATAATCAATTTGATTTTATGACAATAGTAATCTGCATTAGACTTAGCATTCATTGAAGCTGAACTTGAACTATGATTTCAAATTTTCTATACAAGGGAAAAGTTGCAAGGACTATAAAACCATAATGTGCTGAGATGGAGAGCACCAGTTGGAGAATCTCTAGCAGAAATCACAATTTTCCTTGCCCACAGAATGTGCAGACTTTTTCTTCATCACCCTATTGACTGAATCCTACACTAAAAGAAACATGAGCCTCAAAAAAGGCTGTAAGTTTGTGTCTGGGGATCCCACCATACCAAGGCTATTTTTGCTACTTTAAAGTGAATATAAAATTTTTAAGTTTTGCCTTTGACTTCCACAGGGGCGAGATTTACCTCGTGGGATGGAAAGTCACACAGTTTAAACACAAGTGCAAATGACTGCAAAAGGGAGGACAGAGACAACTATTCCCTATTCCTTGGCCTGGCTTAACTGCTGGTCCGGACTCATGCTCCAGCCCTTAGCCAGAGTTACCACCTCACCTATCCGAGCCTCCCATCAATGTTATACAAGCATTTTAAGTTCTAGAAATTCAATAGCCAAGGAAAAGAGGCTGCTGAATATTTATTTAAAGAAATGCATTCTCTTTCCCCCACTGTATTAAAGGAAATAGATCACAAAGATCTAGAGTGAACCCACAGAGCCCTAATGGGCATTATGGAGTCTTAAGATGTGTAAAATACAATTAAACCAATGTCTGTCAACAGCAGAGGTGAAATTGGTCCATGGGACCTTTAAGGAAAGAGATTTTTACTTCTAGAAAGCAAGAATCCCCATAAAGTGAGGGCACTGATATTTAATGATGAAGCCATAGCTTATCTACACACACTGAGTAGAATGAGCTTCACATCACCTTTCTTGTTGAGTCTGTAATGAGCAACAGTTAATTGGGCATCTTTGTAAATGACAGAGCAGAGCTGTGTGATATTTCAGGGTCTGAATGGCAGAGTATTCACAGGCAATCAAACATATTACTTTAGATTACCAGGTTTCATTGGGTTTCATCTGGAAATATAAAAGAAAAAAATTAGACTTTTGATAATAAACTCAATATCTGAAGTCCAGGTTGGATCAGGAAGAGGGAGCTTTGAGTTTAGAAGCAAAAAATAAGTATTAGTATTAAAGCCTAGATCTGAATCCCACTGACATGTGAGCAAGGTGGACCTAGATGAGAAAAACCCCAAATCTGGTTCAACCCAGAAACTGAACCACAGACCAGAGAAGTTCCAGCCACCTCTGCTTGTTTCTTTTCTCGCTTTCTCACTTTCACCTTTTTCAGCTGTTTTTCATTTGTAGAGAAAAAAAAAGGAAGAAAAACAAGGAAAATAGATATCCACTGCTTAACTGACCTTCCAGATGCTCAGTTCCAGTCTCAATTCAGGTTTTATGAGTAAGATTACAGAGCCTTGAAAAATAAGGTTTTTAATGAAAAGCCTTGTGCAGTGACACCTTTAAGCCAGGCTCTGGAAAAAAATTCAGAGTTGCACATTTCAGCAGAAAAGCATCTGTTGTCACACTACAAAATGAAAGAGGTGCCATCCTTCAGGATGAAAGAAAAAAAAGCCACATCAACTTTAATATCTCCCAAAGGGAATACTCAGTGTCCAGGAATGTAATGGGCCCAGCCCTTTTATACCCCAACGGGAAACTAAAGCAGCAACCTTCCCCCTGGTCTTAAGACAAGCATATAACTTTTAACAGTCACTAGAGTAACATGGCTTCAGGAACACAAGGAAAAAACTCTTTTTGACTTGCTTTGGGGCTTCAGCAGTTTGAAAAGATTCCCAAATTGTAAATATACATTCAGGCGCTTATCACTGATTTAAACAATGCCCCACCAAAATAGTTTCTTATAATTTTCATTTGGGCAAATGTGGCAGCACTCTTCACCTTTTGTGCTGTTTCCCTCACTGCCTCCTATTGCTTCCAAAAGATTTACTGCTCTACTGACATAAGTTTTCAAAATCCACGGTACACAGCATGAAAGCTGTAAGGACTCTTAATTCATTTGGCAAAACCCATTAAGATTTTGTGAGTGTTGTAGAAGTTTAACAACCTTCCCAAGGGAGGCGTTCAGCA
>NW_010208669.1:51236-55437 GCF_000695765.1 Mesitornis unicolor | reverse complement strand
GGAGCGATGACTCAGAGGACAACAAACTGTCACGCACCGGTTTGTCGTTAAAGATGAATGCGGTTCTTTGCTGCATTGAGGGGGAGCTCTGAAAAGCACGTGTCAGGCTCCTTTGATTCCTGACTTTGCCACACGCTTTCTGTGTGACCTTGAGCATGCAGCTTGCTTCTGAGATTCAGTGAGACTGAGGGCAGGTGGCACTCAACAGACCAGAATTACGGCTGCCAATGGCCCCATCATTCACAAATATATATATAGTACGCTCTACCCACTTAAAATAAACCAAATCCAAACCTCAAATGGTGATCCAGCTCTGATGCACTTAATTTACTCTGAGAAAAAAGCTCCAATCTGAATGCAAACTCTAGGTTTGGTTCAGAAACACCTCTCCATAAACAAAAACTCCTGGGTTTGGGTCTAAGAAACAACCAAAAATCATCCCAGCTGCAGGACTCTCCCAACCCTGCTAACAAGGCACCTTCATTTAGATCGTAGGACAGGTATAGATGTTTGGTTCTGCTGTTATCAAACCAATTGATTTTGGAAACCTGCATAATTCCCTATATCTTTTGTGCACCTATCAGTGGAAATTCCTGATGACATTTTGTTTCTAATCATACAGGAAAGATAATGGTTCCTGAGAAATGTGGCACAATTAGCATCTTCTCATCAGCTCCCTTTTCAGTTTAATCTGCTTGGATACTTTAAACTTTCTAAGAGAGAAAGCACAAACTTGAACATTTATGCCAATGCTTGGTGCAAGATATAAACACACTTCAATGTTCCTAGCATGCTGAAACAGAGCTCTGCATTTTAACTTCTGTTTGATGCCTAAATTAAGCCCAGGAAAATATTCCTTGGTTTATAAAACTGTATTAATTAAGAAAGTGCCTGATTTCATTTCTATGAGTAGGTTCAAAATGACAGATTTGAAGTGAAAGTTTCATCAGATTTTGGTTCTAACAAGACACTGAAAACTGATGACTGAAATGATATGTAGCTCTCACACTGCCAACCCGGAACGTGAGTGCCCGGAGCACAGATGCCAGTATAGAAAGGAATCAGCAGGGTTTTAACTGCATGCAGTAGACTTAGATCACCAGTACTCCCAGTG
This sequence comes from Mesitornis unicolor, assembly GCF_000695765.1. Taxonomy (NCBI): domain Eukaryota; kingdom Metazoa; phylum Chordata; class Aves; order Mesitornithiformes; family Mesitornithidae; genus Mesitornis; species Mesitornis unicolor. The sequence continues at coordinate 54,323 of NW_010208669.1, read as the reverse complement.
CTTGCAAAATTTGCAGGCCTTTGTGACAGATGTGGAATATTTAGTGTCTACTGAAATGTGGCAGAATTTTGTCCAGAACTTGCAAGAGGAACAAGCATTCATTACTGTGTTATAAAAAGATAGGTGATGTCCTAACTGTTTCTGCAAATTTTCCTGAATAAAGATTGTACTTTAAAAGATCTCAGAGCTTCCTATCCACAAACACAAAATCCGTTTGTTCAACTGCAACCATGAATTTGGAAGCACCAGAAGTGGATCTAGGCGTGCTATTTGATGAGTTTCCAGCTTTATCACTGTCTACTGCACGTGGGTCTCCTTGCTATGTCTCAGGGCAGGATTATTCCTACACCACCATCCTTCTTCTCTTTCTCCCGTTCCCAGGTATTGAGACTGGCCAGCGAGGGCAAAGTCATGCAAGACACCAGCGACCACACTGGGCAAGGCTGAAAGCAGGAAGAGGCCTTTACCTTCACTACACATCTGCTGAGCAGTGTCCCATCAGATGTCCCACGCAAACAGTATTTGCTCTATGACCAAAAACATCCTCTGTGGAGTAGAGAGGAGACAGACACAGGACAGAAACAGCCTTATTCAGTTGGTCCAGAAAGAGTAAGAAACTGACAGTGCAAAGGTAACTTTTTATCAAAAATGATGTTATTTCACTCTTTTCTTGAAGCTAGAGATACCTGCAAATCTATAGCAAGAGATATTCAGCATCAGTGTGGCTACCTACAGGACACTGTACAGAGAAATCGAAATATTCAAAAGCCTTGTGCAAGTGAGGGAGAAGCTGCAGTTGTCCCCATTCCCCCTTGTCCCCCCTTATACTTTTCTGAAGCAGGAGAAATAATCTTATCCAGATATAGATTTAAAAAAAACAACAGACATAGGTGTACTAAATGTTTACAACAGAAGCAGTAACTATCTACTGGAAAGTTCACCAGACAGAATCTTTAGATAAATATATTATGTGGTTTCTGCCTACTAGACAGAAGACCACGCCACATTTCATTCTGAATAATCCTGTCATTAAAATGGCAATTCTTTTTACAGAGCAGTGATGAAGACTGTTTGCCAATGAGACACCCTCTGCCAGATGGCCTCTCAAAGTCACCTGCAGGACACGGCAGAGGAGCACACTGTGAGGCGCTGTGTCTCAGAAAGGTGCTGTCACCTTTGGAAAGCAGAGCCCAGGAGTCAACAGAAAATCTGGTTTCTCACTGCTGCCAGTACTTTGGACTCTGCAAACACAAATATTCACTGCAGGAAAGAAGTGCATGAAAGAATGATACTGTGGGCTGCTCGGAGTTGTTGCTTCCATGCCACCCACTATACTAAATCTTAAAAATAGGGCTGCATCAAAGTAATCCCTACACATTTCCTTTACGTAATGGTGGTTGAACACTGGTACCCAAATGTCCATCCCTCTTCTATGGTGTGCTGTTTTAAATTATAGCCACTTGATGTTAATTTTCAGCCTTAGCAATTACTGAATAATTTCTCTGTTTTATAGAAGGTGTAACAGGAATATTCCTCTCGGGGTGAATCAATATCAGCTTATGCCAAGAAAGAAACTATTTTACAGCAGATAGTTACTCTTTCTTTTTTTTTTTACCCTGTCTCATAGAAAGTCATTAATTCTGTGGGTGATTCTAATATTAAGTGTACATGCATGTGGTAGGTGGGTGGCAAAGACAGCTATCGATTATTTTATGGACATATCTGCCAGAGCTCATATTAATGTAATTAGAAATCCATTGCAATGAATACTGAACTATGCACATAGCTTAATAGCAAGCTTTGGAATAGTTCTTTATAATGAGTGTAGCAGAATAGATAAGCATGGAGAATGAAGATCTCTGCTTACAGAAGGCAGCGGTGTGAATAACCAGTGGCAGAGCAATCAGTGTACTTTGGTTGCTCTTTATAACACACATGTACTGCTTATTTATTTAGACAAAAGTACTACAAAACTTTGTAGGGGGTTGGATGCATGTCATCCGAAATCTCCTTTCTGAGGAATTGTCTAAAATGATAATGAGGCAAATTAAATCTACAAGAGTTTTTCTCTGCTTTGAGACAAGAGGAAAGAACTTAGAAGGAAGCGCTTCAGTGCACTGGACATTAAAGTCTGGGCCAGAGATTATTTTCTGACATTACAGCTTAGGCCACATCCAGTTAGAAGGTCCCTGTTCTGTTACAAGTTTCTAAGCCTGCCCATCTCCTTTGTTGTTGGCAATTATCCATAAATTGCATTGCTGCAATAGTGGAATTAGAGAGATGCCATCAAAAAGCCCAGGAAGGAATTGTTTTGCCATTCCTGCACTACACCAGTATATTTTCCCACCTGCACTTTAGATTCATACAGATTTCAGACACTGAGGTGAAAACATACACACAGAAGAGCAAGGACCAAGCTGCATGAATCATAAATGCCCTTGGCCAGCAGCTTGAATTGCTGCTGTGAATCTCTCCATCGGAGGTAAAAATAAGTTTCAGAGAAGTGTTCTTTCTGAATCAGATATTTTCTGCTGAAATTTCTCTTCTACAGAAATTCTTCTCTATGGAAATCTTGAAAGTTGCTAAAACCTTTTGAGAGCCACGGAACAACTCCAGTTTCTACCACTTCTGGCAGATGTTCAGGGTGCTCAGCATCTCACAAGGGTTCTACCTTGAGTCTCACTAGAATGGAGCATCTAATTTAAGCAAAACAAAATTAATTTACTGTGTTGCAGTCTGCAGCAGCAACCATCTCATGGGAGAGAATCAAATCTCCAAAAGAACAGCTATGAATGCAGAAATTAGATGTCCTCAGAACCCATCAGCATGACCAAACAAGGACAGAAAGAGCAAGATTTGCTAATTAAAAAGCTTACATTGTTAGTAAATATCCAAGTATATGCAGTAACCATGAACCTCATATTTGACATCCTAATTAACTCTGAATAGGAGTCTGAGCAATTGCCTCAATGTTGTTGATGGAAAGCTTGACAGAAGGATACAGCTGGCTACAGTGAGATTCGTGCTGGATCAAAGTCTGGCAACCACGATATCGACTTCTGTAGTACCCCGCAGTGGGTATCGATG
>NW_010208669.1:47254-51205 GCF_000695765.1 Mesitornis unicolor | reverse complement strand
CTGAACCTCCGTTTAAAATGGGGCACCTGCTCTGCTAAACTTACTTTCTAAAACTTTACCCTTCCTATTTTAAAATAGTAAATTCTACTTGTCTGTGTCACTTGTAAAGTGGACACTGTTACCCACCACAAAACATCACTGTGCAGCTCGAATAGCTGGTTCATCTCTTTGCATCCAGAATATCTTTGGACGCAAGATTGTTTTTTCATGTTGTTTTTTGGGAAAACTTGTCCATTGGATTTCCATTTAAAACAAATAGGGAAATGAAAGTGGCAAATGTTCTTATTTTCCACAATAGAGAATTTAATTAAAAAAGAGAAAACTACTTTTTTTGAGGAAATATGTATATAATAGCTTCACTGAAGGAATGCAAGTCATCTTGATATTCTGTGCAGAAAAAAAAGGCAACGTGACTAACTCACGTGTTTGCAAAATGTTCTAAAATCCATGGAGACAGAGCCATAACCTGAGAGCCTTCTTCCTACTACGTGTCACACGGGAGGCCCTGAGCGTGAGCAAGGCCAGGAGTACCTTAGCAGAAAATTACAAATGGCTACATGTGCAATTTTAATTAATGAACCAGTGACCTGACAATGCAGTATTCAGGAAACACCAGCTGGTAAAACTCTGTATAACAAAATGAGGCTAAGCAACTGGAAAATCACTAACAGCAGAGTGTCTTTTTGTGGCATCCCAGCTCAAGAAATCTGTACTTTGAAAAGAAACACGAAAGCAAATGTTTAACTAAAAAGTATGACATAAACATCTTTGTTATCAGGCTTTCTCTTGTAAGAAATACTCTTCTATTACTACAGTAAGTCTAAATGCATTAGTAACAGTGTAGGAAATATCTTCAAAGCAGTTAAGAACAATATTGAGTGAAGGTTGATCAAACTCTTCACAGAGAACAAAAGTGCACCTGAAAAGACCAGAGTTAGTTCTGTGTCAACACTAATATCAATACACATTTCCTAGTCTTTCATTTTTACACTCAGACACTGTTATTACTGAGTAGATAAATTTTAAATGTGAGTGCAATGTATTAAACTTAAAAGTGGAGTTTAAATTATTAAAATTACTTCTATTAGCTTCAAGCACCATGGTTCCATTTAAGCAAATGAATTAAGCACATGCTTAAGTACATTTCTATTGAGTTAAGCTGTTTAGCAAATGCTTTCCCTGCAGGCCTACTGAAGCCAAAAGCATGTAAGCATATGCAAAATTTGGGGATATACTTAACTGCATGGTTTTAATGGAGGTTCAACACTGAATTGGAGATTAATCCTGGACCTAGGATTCCACTTTGTATGAACAAATAAGCAACTGCTTTGCTTTGAGTTTGCCCTTATCACACAGTAAAAATACAGTTGGTAAAGAAAAAAATAATTACAAATCGTTCCCAAGGATTAACTTTCCAAGGAAAGGTAAATTCCAGGAATGATGAATGTGGTGGTACCAGAGGCAAACAGACTCCAGAGCAGGGGAGAAAAACAACCCCACAAGCGCTAGATCAATCCATCCTCTGCCAGTGCATAATAAACACTGTGGTCTTCCAGCCTATAATTCACCAGATTCAGTATTAGGTCATATAAGAATCCCTGTGTGGCACAAATAGAAAAACAAGGTAGCAGCAGAAATGTAATGATTAATTTTACATGTAGCGAAGAGATCTGCATGCCTATTCAATTCCTCGGAAGCCGCTTGACAGCGGATTTATTTTTTTTTCTTTTTAGTCTACAATTGACACAGTATTCCTGATGACTTGAAATGAGGTTGTCAGGGGGAACAAATATCACTTATGAGGAGGTTTCACTGCCAATGGGCATTAAACCATCAGCAACGCTGTCCTGCAAAAATGAATGAAATTAGTAGCTCCCTTTGTATTGGTGCAAGACAATATATATAAATAATCAGGACAGCATGAAGGTAAATGATCATTTATGGCAGCACACAGACTGCTCTGGTCCCAGCATCTGCATATTTATTAGTTGCTGCGACACAGCCGAATGCTAGAACTGAAATTACAATGAGATTCAACACACAACTGAGAAGAGCTAGACTGAATTAACCAAACACGATGCTGGAAGAATGCTCGTATGGTACACACATCCCAGTAAACATGCAGTGATGATATTAGGAATCAGAATAGTTGTCGATTCATAGGACTCATTTGGCAGCTTTATCACTGATAAGTGAAAGAAAATGTTATCTAACTGACTGGATTGCTTTACATACTCACACAATCCCAATGAATATTTGCAGAAACAACTTGGGAACAGCAGCAAGAGCCCCAACCCTGTACCTAGCCACAGTGATGGGAAAATTCCCCTAAATTTGAATAAGAATAAGGAACATTTTAATAACTGGTAGCAAAAGATCCCCACATTTTTAGAAGTAGTATGTAGATATTCAAAAGTCCATTTTATTTTAAGAATTACTCATAAGAGCTGTAGTGTAAGATGACCACAACCAAATGAGGAAACATTTCCATGGGTCTCCAGAGTCTGGATAATGTCCAGTTTTCATGTGAATCCTGTATTTGTAACATTTCCTGGTGGGTCCCTAATTAATTCTTTCTAGAACCAGTATATCTGAGAAATAATTTGAAGCAATGAACAATGGAGTTTGCAACATAAAAGGGAATTTCAAAATCTTAACTTTACAGACAACATCCAGGACAACAAATACCCTGTATGTCACTGCTCAGGACAGTGCAACTGAAGAGTTCCAAAGGAAACCACAAAAAGGATCAGTCCCCACATCCTGAGTTGTCTGATCTAAAGACACTATCACGAAGGTCATGTCTATTGGAGTTTGATGAAGCAGGGAAGAGAAACCTTTCTGTGGAGCAGGTGGTCCTGAGTATGAACCATTCATCCTTCTGCAGAGCATTCTCCAGACACACTGGGCTCAGGGGAGCTTTCCCCACTGACGTTGCAGGGCTTTGGGCTGGGAATTTGCTCAGCATCCTCTCTCTGGCAGACAGAACACTCTATGGGCAAAAGTTCCTGAATTGGACTGAAAGTGATATAGTTCTTTAAAAAGCTTTAAAAAAGAGAAAAGCAAATGCCCAAATCTAGAGAATAAAAGCTACTAAATAGCTGGAGAAAGTCACAGCAAACAGCCATTTTCTTTGAAGAATGTAGTTGTATGGCTTTGGAGACACGAACGGCTTTCTCTGCTGAAGCCAATGAGCAGAGGTCACAAAGAGGTGGAGCACAGAGCACTCCACACAGACTTTCAGGCAGGCTACCCTCTAGCAACTGCTCCACACACTCCTAAACCAAACTCTTAGCTTAGGCACAGAATAATAATGCAGTAATTTGAACTGCAGCAACCACGGTGTCACTGTTCAGCCGAGGAGCAGCCTCTCATAGTGCTTTGTACTCAAGGGAGTGAACTGTCTGGTTCATGACTGCAGTTTTACTCTGCAGGCAAAGCGTATGGAGTAGCAGAAAGCTACACTGCACCAGGGCAGACAATTCTCTGAGGTGCTGTGTAGGCTCCCCTCATGTTACCCACCATTGTTTTCTCACCTTGCTTGCTATCATTTCAACCAGTGACAGGTTATTCATTGCTGAGCTGGATGCGTAGCAACTTTTTAAAATGCCGCTGTATTTCTTTTGGTTTGGACTTAAGTAATTAGCAGAAGTTTAAAGCAGATTGCTGTTTCTGCAAGGTTATCTTCCGTAAGCATCACATCTCAATGTCTTCATAGAGAGCTGAAATGTACAAGGCCGAGAAGAAGAAAATAGAAACAGCCACCAACAGAGGAGCCAAAGAACCTGGAGGATGTCAGACCAGCTGGGCATGGAGAAAGCAATGACAGCAAATGGAAAGAAAGTTTATGCTGAGTATCCCTGAACCCTAAATAGGAATACACCTGGCAAGTGTGCAAGAGAAAGCTAAGAAGGACTTTATCAACAGGTGCAAGCCCCATATCCCTCTCAG
>NW_010208669.1:38073-47223 GCF_000695765.1 Mesitornis unicolor | reverse complement strand
GTAGGGAAAAGGTTGTTCTCATGAGAGCACCCAGAAAAGAACTCAGTAAGAAGGGCTGGATTTCAGAGATCCTCAATTGTAAATGGTCTTGACTGGTTTGTATTACTTATTTCACCGAGGTGGAAGATGGATTAATTGCTAAATAATCATGGTTTAGAACTGGACAAAATAACTCCATTGAACAGAACAAAATCGGAAACAGAATTTATAATGCTCCAGGACCATGTAGTATTTACAGAATTTTCCCCATTTTGCAGTGGTCTTGTGAAGCTCTTCAGAGCTTGTCAATGCAGCTGTAGGAAGCAAATGAAAAATCTCAGCCCAGGGAAGATGAATGCTGTAAAGACCCTATACTGAATCACCCAGAAAGTTCATAGCAGAACAGTCTGCTGTGAAATAATAGAAAAAGTCCTGAGAAAAGTCCCAAGCTAAAAAGCTCTGTAGAATTTTAAGATCTTTTCCTAATGGATATTGGTAGTTTCCTGTGCTCTGCTTTCTCTTCCCTGCCTCAGCTAGATCATCCTCTTTCCAGCAGTCAGACAACTGGCTTAACTGCAGGTCTGAGGCTAGAAATGGGATGCTGGATGGTCACTGCACTCTGTGCTTCCAAACATAAAACTTTGGAGTACAGGGGTTCAGTCTAACAGTGGTTTTCTGTGCCTTCTGTGCTAGGGGAGCTATTAGAGAGGGATGAGACCAGCAGCAGCAAACTTGGCCTTGACCTCCCAAATAAAGACACAGTATGACTGTGTGGCCTCTACTGAAGGTCAAAAGAAAGGGAAAGCTTCATAGGCCATGACACTTCTACAGACTCCTACTTGTAAAAGCTTCTCAATATTGAAGAGTTTTAAGTTTCTTTGGCTTGATGAAGCAATACAATACACATAATTACTGGTACTGCAATTACTAGTACTACTGTCTGTTGTGAGTAGATACTATGCTTACTCAGAGGCAGCATAAGGAACATGCATATTCTTTCTCTTTTACTTAATATTGTCTCTCTTTCTGTTCTGAAAACAATTTTCCTGAGTTTATATCTGACAGTTATCCATTCAATTTTATGACTTCTATGACAGTCTATTCCCCAATTCCAACTGAAATGCGAGCTTGCTTTTCCAAAGGAGCCCCACATTCCCAGAAACTTGCTTTCATTTCTAATCTTTACCTTGCATTAGAGAATAAATGCCAGGATGATGGAGAGCTGCCTTTCTAGGTCAAACAATTGTAGAAAAGTCAGGGAGAGGCTGGAGGGGAAATGCCTGTTCAATCAAGAAAGTTCACTAATGATTTCTAAAATGTCTTAATTGCTTCAGCACAATCTACAGGCATCCCTTTCATGCCTCAGACAGGACAAATAACTCAGTCTACTATTTCAGAATTAGCGACTTGCTGCAGTAACCAGACTATAATCTTCCTAGTCATGGGTTAGAGTTTTTGAGGTCTCATCAGCACACCACAGCTTCTTTCTTTAAGTGTTTTGTGTAACGGCAGGCTTATCTTCAAAGAGCAGATGTATGAACTATCATTTTTGATTAAAGCCATCCAGTTGGAATAAAAAAAAAAATCGTCTGTTCACTGCAGTTAAAATCATCTATTTTAAATACATTTACATATTCCCTTAGCCGTCCAACTATTTTTTTCCCCACTTTCCCTTCTTTTTGCAGCTTGGAATCCTGCCACATTTATATTTTGTACTAACTACTCAGGGTCCTAATTAGCAGAAATGGGATGTCAGCAGGGTACCAGCCAGCAAGGGAGGCTTTTTGCTTCATTGGGAAGATGTGCAGCATGTGGCATGGATCAAAATCTTTGCAACCCATGCAGAGAACAGCGTGACGTGAATTGCAGAGCAAGGTAAATGGGAGAATTTGGGTATCTTGGAAATTTGAGAATTGGCAAAAGCTGCCAATTCACACGTTTTAGCTATAGGCAAAATGAAGGGAAGAGTTTGCCAGTAATAATGTAAATTAATGCAAAATTTAGTATTTGGGCATGTGACAGACTCAAAAATAACCTGCAGTTCTGGTTTGTGAGCCCACAGCTGTTCTGCACAGCCCAGTCCCATTGACATCTAGGGCTAGATAAAAATAAGAGATTTGGATGTGACAACCGATATCACAAAGTCTCACTTTAGCTGCCTGGCCCCCATGAGAACCCCAGAGCCCTCCAGAACATAGAGATCACCTACAGAGCACAGAGGGAGCTCAGTATCTCAGGTAAGGCCCAAAACGAACAAGGGTGCCGATTTGGCAGCAGTGGTAGCCACCAGCAAATGGCAAGGATGAGATGTTATCTCATATCACGCCCCCTTCAAAGTGTGTCCCCTACCCAATGTTGCCCCATGCCTACACCACATGGAAACCATAGCTCATGAAAAGACGGAGGGAAGATTGACATCCCCTTATTTGGATGTATGTGGGGAAAAAATGGGTGTCAATGTCATTAAAGGCAAGAAATAGAATGCACAACACATAGAGACAACAGAATGGATGGTGTCTATTCCTTTGCCTATTTCTCACCATTTTTCAAGAGGTACTTCTGCCAGCAGACTCGACTAGGGACTTCTTGCTTGTTTTGTGAAATCCTATTTTTGAAGACATTTGAGGAATTGGTAAGTAGGACAGGAGGAAATCTGCAATACCAACCCCATGGGTCCTCAGTCAGACATCTGAACAGAACAAACTGTCTGATCTTACTCCCCTTACTTCACAGGACTGCGACACTTTGGGAGATTTTCTGGGGACATCTGGGAGAGAAGGAACGGTGTGGAGTGTTCTCAACAAATGGTGACTGAAACGGATGCTTATAACAAGATACAAACTTAACATACAGAGACCTCACTTGCAAAGTAAGATTCACCCGTCCATGAAAAGAATATTTCACCCAAGAGCCTCTCAGTAAACCAAAATAATTTAGGCTTGAAAGAGCTTCTGGAGGACCAGGCTTCTCCTCAAAGCAGGACTAATTTCAAGTATAAATATGGAGGCACTTCTTCACAGAGAGTGCAATAGTGGACACTTCTGGACCTTCACCATGTCATATTGGGATATTTTCACAGGGCTAGGAGCATGGTCTCTTACACTATGATAGGGCTGTGTCCAACAAGAGTCAGAGATGACACTACTGAAACATGAAGAAGAACCAGAAGAGAACTGGTACGAGTGATGCACAAAGGCAGAAAAAAAACACCAGAAAGGGAAGAAGAGACTGAGAGCCAGGCCATAGAGAGTCATGCCTAGAAAAAAGCCAGGAGAGGACAAAAAAAATGTACAAAGAACAGAGAAATAGTTCTCCACTTCCTGATGCAAACCTTGTGCTCACTTTCAGTACATTGATTTCTGCAGCCCACACCTACCTAGTGCACAAAGACAAACAGCAGTGGGTTGTAGATGGCAAAGCTGTAGATGTGCACCTGTCCCAGGCATGTCCTGGTTTTATTCATTGCTTAAGCCTGGCATTTGTAGCAATATAGAAAGAAAAGAAAATCAAAAGAAAATTACTTACTCTTTATGGGCACAAATTCGCTGTTACGTGTGTTTCTGACTGGTCTGTCTGTTCCTCTCTTAACAGAAATACAGCAATAACAAAAGGTGTAACCAGGAAGGTAAGAACTGCAAAAAACATGTGGGTTGCAAGGTCAGATTGATCTAAGAAATGATCTGTCTTTTCTTCTCGCCTTTGAAATCTATGTCCATTGCAGCTCTGATTCTTTTCAACAGGCACTCAGAACAGGAAGGAGGACTTCAGTTCTGCAACGGGCAGGAAATCCTCTTGAGAGTACGCATATTTAGATACACAATGAACTGGAATTGACAACGCCAAGGGCACGTGCGTTTTTCACATTTTTTTTAACACATATATAAGTGTGTGTGTGTATATATATATGTATATATGTATACACACACACATACACACACAAAAATTTGTTTGTTTATAACTAGCCTTCCAGGTTAAAGTCTGTTTTGTTACCAGAATTTATTTCTATCTTCTGCTAGTTTGTTATCCTTCACATCTGCTAAGAACTTCACTCTGTCACAGGCTTCATCCTTAAATAAAGGGACAGTGTGCAGTTCGTTCAGAAGGCACAAACCAACGGCTCCTATCCCGCCCTGCCCCTGAGGGCCACCGTCACCCTCTGTCGGTGTTTAAGGACAGAAAGGACACAATGAGTGAGACTGATGGCATTGCACAAGACACAGCATTTCACCAAGTGCTTTCTGCAGCCTGTGCTGCTTAAGCCACGCTCTCAGAAGAGCACCTGCTCTTGCAGTAACAACTTTGAGAGGGAGGTTATCACAGTGGTTAATTGCCTCCATAGTAGAGGATCTGCACACTTGGTCATTGGCAGTAAAGAGCGGCTTTTTCAGTAGTTTAAGTGGAAGGTATTTGTCAAAATATCCAGACTCAGTGGAAAACTGAGTGGCTGTTACTGTTGGTCAGACCGATGGCTTTGGCGCAATTTGCTCATACACTGTCAAAGGGAAATACGATCCTTGGAACTACAAGTGTTGTCCTTTGAAGTTACAAATGTGGTGCTGTCAGTGACTTTCCAAAGAAATGTTGAGCATTGCTCACTAATGAATCTTGAGTTATGATAATGGTCGGTAATGATAATTGTTAATATGCTAACTAGATATCCAGTATTAAGATCTAAGCACTGGAAGGCACTAAAAGGTGTCAGGCTGTAGGGATGTTTTTACTGTAGATAAAAAAGCAAAAGAAAGATAAGACAGGATTCTGCTGACAATAAACAGTAAAAATAGAGAATCCTTTTACTTTGCTTTTTGAACAGTTTTGGTTTTGCTTTAAATTCTCTTCCACTTTTCTCTTTTTTGCTGTTTAACTTCAGAGTTTATGAAGTGACAGAGGTTTCCTTTGTCCTTTGCCATTAGACAAATGCTGGATCTGCTTTGAAATGTACAGAGTGGCATAGAAAAGAGACAGGAATGACAAAATACCTTCAACTCACTCTTCTGTTGTGTTTAGGGACAAAAATCAGTGAGAGGAGAGAAGCAAAACTGAAAACAGAAAAAAAACCCAAAACCTTGAGATTTCTGAATTTGAAGGAAAACCGCAAAAATTAAAAAATTAAAGAGGAGACTTCACAGTTTTGAACATAGGGCCCTTTCTCCAGTTTTAGTCGAAGAGCTGCCACAAGTGCTATTCCACCTTTGCAAGCTGGACTGTCCTTTGCTTCAGAATGGCACACCACCAGGAGGAAGGTGTTCACAACCTGTGCAGGGCTACCAGTTACACGGAGTGTGGAGAGTGGAGAATCAGCCACGTAGGTCAGAACTATGACAGCAACAAATTAATGAACCCTTGGAAACCACAAAGTTTTAATTAAAAATTCCAAATTACATTAGAGCCAAGATTTATCTACCTGAAACACAGCCATTACTCAGCAGAAAGGATTTATTTGACCCAATTGTATTAGGTTTGCTTCATTTGCTTCTCTCTGGTGTTGTGCTAGCAAGATTTTGTTATCCCCATACCCAAAGTTCAGCCGATCAGTGCGGTGATGAAACATTACACTATACGTGCTGTATATACATTTGGTAGTGCCAACCACATCGGGCTACAAAAATATTAATACAGGTACCCAAAAAGAACAGATTCTGTGGTCTCTTTATTACTTTCTTCATAGTGGCTCTGGAACACAGTTAAAAAGAGCAGGTTATAAAGATTTCTCTAATTAGAGGCATGAATATTCTGATCAATTCTGAGCTCTGCGGTGTTTCTATCTGCCTAGTGGCATACAGCTCACAGAACTGAATAATCTCAGCCAACCTCCCTGCTTTCTGAGCACTCTGTGGGAGGTTAGATACCATTAGGCTGTCATTACTCGGCATTACAGCAAAGCTGATATATCTTGTGACTTTCTTCATGGAAACGTTAGTCTGTGGCAGGGGAAACGTGTTTGGCAGTGGAGGATAACCCCATGACTGTCTGAAGTGAAGAGCCAGACAGAGTGAAGACAGACAAAGCCCAGTAAAGAGTCACACTCTCCCTCTGAGGTCGGGACCGCAGTATTAAAGCCAGTCACTGGAGACGCACTGCAGCCAGTGACGATAACGGCGATGCTCCACAGGTTCAGAAGGGCCAAATACGGGAGAGATCGAGTGGAGCTTCTCAGAGGAAGTAAAATATTGGCCTCAGTGCAATAGGTGTGGCTTTGACCAGAAGGTAGGCAAGAAAAATTTGCTACGGATTAGCAACTCCAGCATAAACTGGCTCTCTTGGAATGATTCCCCGATGATGACAGCTTCTTCCAGGAAGAAAAAATCCCTGGGCTCTGCTCTGGGAGGACCCTGTGAGTCAAGAGCACAGGCACTTGATTCTGGAAGAAAATTCAGTTTTGTAGGCAAACTGCATAGCTTAAGAAGGAGAAAAAGAAGAAAAATTCACTTTTTAATTTTTTTTTTTTTTGTAGAAGAAGTGAAGCCCATCAACCATAATCCTGCAAGATGCTTTACATCCCCAGCCCTGACACACACCAGAACAAGTTAAATGAATATCTCACAAGAAGGTTTGGTCTCTGCAGTGCTGATCCCAATCCAAGGGCCTTTGTCTCCTGCCCCAGGATAAGAATAACTTTTATCAGCATCGATGTACTTTTATCTTGCAGCAGGGAGACAGGCTGCAGCATCACAAGCACTGCTGTTTGCAATGGTATGGCAAAGGCTATGGGACGAGGTGATCAAAGTGAAAGCTGACTCTGGAAGTTGTTGTTCTCCTTATCCACTGCACAAACTGCTGTACCAAGAGGTTATATCCAGAATTATCTGTATATTTCAACTCTGTACCTTAAGGATCTGCCTAATTAGCCCAACACAATGTCAGCACATTAACTACACTCCAGCAGAGTGAGAGTATTTATTACTGAGAGAACTCCTACTAGAAACCTTGGAATTTTTTCAATACATTTTTGTCCATACTTTTTGGAGCAATAATAATGTAATACCGCACTCCCTCCCCAAATAGCTGCAGGGTCTCTTTTAATGAATAGGAACAAACAAACTATCCAGCTAAGCCCAGAAACATGACCTCTATCAAAAGCAAAATCAAACAATACCCCGAAACAATCTACATATACAAAGAACAAACTTTTCTTGTTCTTCCAAAGATTAACTCAGCAGGTATTTGGCATTCAAAAAATTCTACAACAACAGAAACGATTTCATGTTTGAAGAAGTTTTCTTTAGCATTGTTGTTGAAATTATTTTGGAAAAGAAAAAAAATGAAAATAAGTATTAGGAAACAGTTCTGAAATATTAATCTAGGTAGCATTCTGTACAGCCAGTACTCCTGAGCTCTCATGCAATGACAGTTTGTAAAGTGTGTTATGATTCTAATGTAGGACTTTCTCAAAGCTCCTGCCCATCTACTACCAGCTCCTGTTCAACATTTATTGCAGTCAACAACAGTGGCATTTTCCATTTATCCACAGAACAGTAGCTGGTGAGTTCACACAGGAAAGGACACAGCCACTGCGGATACACACTGGATACCACAGGTTTGTGATCCTTCTATCAAGCCCAGACAGGGGAATGACTTGGAAAACACCTCTACCTCCTTCAGAGGCAGGCAGGACCTTTCCACTGGTCCACTTGTCTCATGGGAGTGAAGACTGGAAGGAAAACAGAGCATCTGGCAGCAAGGTGTTCAAGTTATGCCCTCCCTTTCCCCCCACACTGGCTGCTCTACCCAGCTGTCAGGGTCCAAGTGCCACACAAGTGCCGTGCCAGCCATCAGACTGCCCACATTAACCCAATGAGGGTGGGAAGCAGCAACGCTGCATGATTTGTATCTGTAAAGCACTTCCAGCAGAAGGTTGTGAAAGCAAGCAATCCCTCTGGGCTGCATTTCTCTCTCAGTAAATCCAAAATTACCTATTTGGACTATCAGTGCCTTTTGGCAGGGGGCGTCAGACACTAGTGTGTAGCACAGGGTGCCCTCATCTTCTTGATGTAGCACTACAAGTCAAGAAATCCCACATGTGCAGAACAGAATTTATAGATCCCAGAGTTGCTTTTGGTGAATATGACCTTTATGTTTATTAGCACATTAAGCTCTGACTATTGGCTACCTCTGTGTGAAAAAGTTCTGGTCACCTATACTTTTAAATGCACGTTTAGAAGCATTAAAACTAAGAGAAGCAGAGGCCAACCCTTCACAGCGCTGTGTTAGGAGACTGGAAGAGAGCACAAAAATCAGCATTGAACCTTGAAAGTAATACAGATTGTTTGTGTAGGCTACCTGTGGTGCTGTCTCCTAAGTGCTCCTGTAACATTTCTTTAGTCATTATTACGGGAGATGATGGGAAGGCAATGAAAATTGAAAATGTCCTGGGCATCCCTCTCAGAGATGGAGGTTGAAAGCAAATATCCGAATTTTCCCGACTTTTTATTAATGGAAAATGCAGTCTCTGTATCAGTAGTTTCCAACAGAAAAGGTTGGAAAACCTTTAATTTAAAAGATTAAAATTATTTTTTACTAGGAAATCTGAAATTATACTGCACATCTCAGATCCAAATGATCCCAGCCCTTCCTCCGAGTGAACCTTTCTCTGTATGTGGGCAGCATCACAGCAGTCTGTCATGATGCAACTGCTCCCGTTCCCATCACCACTTTGATCCATCAGAGCTTGTGTTTTTTAATTGTGTTGTGAAGCCTACATTGCTCATGGGTGCTCCTAAAAGAGAATGAGTAATAGGATGAGTGTTGGGCTTGAGTTGGGGGGCTTATTCTATATAGGGTTCACTGATTTGAAACAAGCCCAAATACAAGTCACTATGCAGAAATGTCACATGGAGATTCTTCTTTGTAATCTTGCAAAGCACTGAGGGCCCTCGAGTGTTGCAAATAAAATTGGAGCAAGTTCATGCTGCACAGTTCTGATGAGAAATCACTTGGGGTTTGTGCAGCTGTTGAGGGCAGATGACCTCTGGCTCAGCAGCAATGAGCAATGGCAGTGACCCAGCCACGGGCAGGCTGCAGGCAGCGCGGGCAGGGGAGCACTGCCGCCTCCCAACAGCTCTGGTCCCTACAGAGGGAGTTGGGGCGAAAGCGAGGCTGGCTGCGCAAAGCAGAGTGTGACAGAGCAATGGGAGAAAGGTCTAATTCAAGGTCATCCTTAGACAGTCTTAT
>NW_010208669.1:29380-38042 GCF_000695765.1 Mesitornis unicolor | reverse complement strand
AAGAGCGGTAATAAGAGCTAATCACTTAAACTAAGTGTTTTTATTGTTTACCACCTCCCTGTGAGCTAAGAAAAACGCTGGGTTACTGTGTTTGCAGCTGCTCGTGGGATTTCCTAAGCATGGGAGTAACACACACTCCTACACGCACCCCACACACCCTCCTGTACACCACTGCCTGAGGACCAGAAGCATCCTCTATTTCTAGAGCCGACAAGGTAGAGAAAGATGGTGGTGGCCGTATGTTGACAGGGGTTTGGACACCAAGGTGAATGGGGCAATGCGAGGGTCTACGTGGACGAGACCAAGTAGCCCCTCTGTTGCACAGGTAATTGTCCTGCTCTGACCTACAGCCAGGGAAACAGAGGTGGCTTAAAACTGTTTTACATCAGTTTTAAATGCACCTTTGCCTTCTCTACATTTCATCAACCTGGGCTGCACATTATTTAGCTCTGTGACTCTAAGCATATCATCCAAACCCTCAGTCTGAACACTGCTGCAGGGAGGAGGAACGCTGCAGCATGCATTTCTCTAGCTTGAGGCTGATTACTGAAACACAGAGACCTGCAGTTCCTGAGGACAGGAGGTGAGAGCGTAACTAATTTTTCCTGGCTGATTTTCTTTCCCTTCCCAGGCTCCTAATTATTTCTCTGCCTTGGCTGCTGTTAGGCTCCAAGTGATGAGGCCGTTGGAAAGAGCAGCTACGGCAAAGAAATGCACATGAGGTGGGATCTTGCTTTGAAATCTGCAGGTGATGCATTTTCTGATTATTGCTGCAGCATTGCATGGACTCATGTTGCTTTGCAGACAAATGCAAAGACTGTTCTGGATGTTGAAAATATTTAGCATCCACTTCAGTTCTGGAAGGACAGAGTCTCATTTTTTTTTTCTTAGTTACCAGAGCAGGCTACTAAACATGTCTTTTTCTTATTAACGTGAAGAGCTTTTGTGTCACTTCCAGTGCCCAACTGTCCAGTGTGATTAGAACTGCCAAAAAAAATAACCCAGGAAATACCATTTTCCACAACAATTTAGCACTGGCTGACTTGGTGGAATCCCAGCAGTGAGCTGTGAGCAATGATATATGAAGTGAGAAATGTTTGCCCTCCCTCCCAAGCCTCTCTGCACACTGCGCAGACTTCCTGCTCGCAATCCGTACTGAGGTCATGGGCTGTGCTGTCAGACCCTGCTCCAAAGTAGATGCTGTCTGCATGTTTGCCAGCTGGTTTTCATACCTCCGTGGCCAGATAGATAGCAAGTTACTATCTCAGAAGAAGGTCTCCCTGTTGCCAGTATTCCTTTCAGATCAGATATTCCCATGAGATAATACAAAAAGACTGGCTTGAGGCCCAGGGTTCAGGATAAGTTGCCTTCAAGTTGTGTTTGCTTAGTTCACGTTATAAGGAAATAGTTATGTATCTAGTCACAGTGCATTATGTAGCACAACCCTCCTCAAACACCATATTCCAAGAGAAGTAGATGGATTATAACAAAGTTTGTCTGGCAGTTGGAAAGTTTGTGAGTAATGTGAAAGTGTGCTTGGAACAGGAAATAATGCAGTTTACCATGGTATGGATATGTCCTAAGTGGTCCTTCCGAAAGCTGTTCATGTGGAAAGAATGAAAAGCTATAGCAGACAGGCAGGTAGAGTTCGTAATACGCCATAGCAGGCTTTCATCAATGGCTTTTACAGCTTTTTGCTACTTGGATGCCATTTCTGCATTCAGAGGTTAGGATATAATGGGATGTGCAGATGCATAGATATTTTCCCTTCTTTTGACTGACTGATTTGAAGAATAGGGACCAGGGGCTCTGTGCCACAAATGGGAAAGGCAACTCTTCAAGCTTTTATGAGAAGTTGCTTAAATTATTAGTTTCAGCAGTAAAATGTTGGCTATATTTATGTTTACAGAAGAAAAAGTTGGGTATAAACTTTCCAACAACTATACAGACTCTCAAAAGTCTGTTTTTCCCCCCTTGCTCTCTGGCATGGCTATTATATTTGCTAAATGTGCAGTGGGTTTATTTTTTACTCTTAAAATCACACAAGAAGGTCACCAATTAAACCGTTCTTCCCATATGGAACTTAGCAGAAGCAAATTCGTGGTTAAAGTAGAGCCTCTCCTGGGGGTCTTCTCTAGATTTTTATGGTTTATTTTTTTAATATTTGAAGTCTACTCTGAGTATCCAGTTTAGCTGAAAAAAAGTCACAGACTTGACGGTGTTTTCAAATTTGTCTGTGCTTTTTATTTCACTTCTTTCAGGACACCACAATCCTGTTTATTCAAAGGTCACTGTGCTGAAAGCAATATCTGCAGATAACAAGAAATACTGAAGACAGTCACAGAGGGTAGAAAAATATGAGTTCCATAGCCCTTCACTTCTATTCCTTTTTGGTCTGTCTATTGGTTTTACAGACGAAAACAAAGGAAATTCTATTGTCTTGAGTTTGCCTGTGTAAAATAAATCAACTTTAACTCTTGGTTCCCTCCCCCTCTCCAAAGAACACACTCGGTTCTGCAGCAGCAAGAAGACACTGGTTTTGTTAACCCTTCCACGGCTCGTGCATGCTCAGTGATCTCAGTCTTCATCCTTTAGCCACATAAAAATTTCCAATATTGACACATCGTACATGAAAGCCAGTTAGCACTGCGGGTAGGAAGGAATCTCTTCCAATGGTACACTAAAGTAAATAAGTAAATTTATACGCCCTCAAATGTTTTGATTAGACCGTAATTCAAAATAAGATTTGAGTCTAAGAAAAGCTCTGATCTATTAAAAAACTCTTCCAAGATATATTCTTCTATGGCAAACATTGAACACTTGTGTACAGGGCTGGAATGGGAAACCTGAGTCTCCAGAGTCACAGCTTCTGCTGCCCAAGGCTATTCCAGGTAGCACCTAATGTCAAATAGACATTACTGTGCAAGGCCACACGAATTGGCCAACGTGGTCAAGCTGTAGGCATCGCTTCTTTTTCAGACAAGCATCAGCTATAGCACGATAATGACCTGATGGCTGCCAGCAGCTGACATACTGCTGTGTAAAGAGGTATCACACAAATCAAATAGGTCCAGCGCAGCAAAGGTGACTGCCAATATCAAACTACCTTCGTGATTTGTCTCTTTGACTCTTGGAAGAAGTTTCAGGAACAGGGCAAATAAGATGGCCATACCAACCAAACACAGGCTTGCTGTGAAGGTTCTGTGATCTCTGTTGGGTTCATACACCTCTCCACAGTTGTGCACGTATAGATAGAGATATATACAAGGTGTACATATATGTGTGTGTGTGTATCTATATAATGTATATTTGCAACATCTTTCCTGGGATTGTTTGCTTTTTACAGTCTGTAAATGTCACGTAATACTCTTGGATCAGAATCATACCGAAAATAAATGTCCTCTTTAAAGACAACTGTCTATCCCTTCAGAAAGAGCAGCATAGATTTATAGCCTGAACGCACTGCTAAACTTTTTCCATTCATTACACCAATGAAAATGTTTCAAGAGAAGTAAAATTTAGGCAAGCACTGAACTTGTAAAGCAGAACACAGGAAGCTGACATGTGCAGCCAATTTAGCATGCGGAAACTAGACATTAATATTTTAAGACTGGAATCTGGGGCCCACAGCTGATGCTGTGGAATTCAATACTCTCGGTAACCTGTAAATTTCCAATAGAAGCCAAAATCTCATATACAGAATTCAAGCAGTACATAAGCCATTCTGCTGACAAGAAACACATGCATATTGACCACAACCAGCATCAGCCTCCTCAGGTCACTTTTTCTTTTGGGTGTATCTGTCCCACAATCTCCTTGGAGGCCTTTAGCCAAGTCAGAATTCCCTTTGAGCCACTTGACGTCAGAAGCAGGCCTTCAGACAGACCACCCTGCTCATGGAGCGATCCCTGCAGAGGAAGGTGGCACACTCTCTGTAACCATGGACTGATCTCAAACAGTCCAGACAAGCTCACAAACAAATATCTGGTGCAAACTGGCTTTGTCCATTAAGCTTTTGTCAAAGGAAAACAATATTGGTTTTCTAGGAAGGTGTCTGCTTTCCTTCATCACAAAACAAACAAACAAACAAGGTGAAAAACTGAATTATTTTGTGTTCTTTGGCAATTTTTCAGCCAAAACAATTCATAAAGTTTGGCAGTTTTTGACCATGCAAGAAAAGTCTTGGTTTTCCATGTGAGGGAAACATTTTTCCCAGGTGTTGCTAAACTCATCAGTTAAGTAGAAAATAAATTCAGCTGCAAAAGGGTGACTATGGAAAATGTGGAGCTACTGCTGACTGGGGCAAGGGACTGGGTAACAGATCCTGGGATCAGCTTGTCAGGGGCCTACGAAGAGAACGTAATTCTTGTTTGGGCTACACCTGCTGAAGCTTGCATGTTGCTGCCTTTTATTCCTATGAAGGGAATCACTCTTCACGTAGGCATCTAGCTATCTTTTCTCCAGAGTGAGAGCAATACTCTACACCTTGGCAGCACAGGCAGGTTCCTGACGGCCACTTCACAGCCCACCATGGTGCAATGCTCCCCACAGCGCCCCAGGGTCAAGGAGCTGCCTAACAGCCCACAGTGTATACTCTCTCTGGACCAAACTTTGAGGCCGCAAGAAGTGAATTGCACAGCAGTGTGCAAATACAGTTTGGGGTGTGCTAAGCACAGGACTGCAAACCCAAACAGATGCTAATGCTTGTATTAACACTCCCCAGAGCACCCAGGCCTGCAGCTCCAGGGGATGCCCTCTTATGCTGCCCTTTGAATGTGAGGCTTGTAACAGAAGAGTTACAACAGTGTTTCAGCATTAACAGTTATTAAAAATGAAAAAAGTTTCTCTACCTAATCACCAAAAATGCCAATTTGCAGGACCTAGTAAAGCTTTTTTTTAAAGCAAACATCTCCCATTTTTAGCGTGAGATTTACAAGAAGCTTTCTGCAATTCTGTAACCCTGCCAAAACCCTGCCTCTTTCTTTCATTTGTACTTTCTCTCCGCTTTCTTCCTTTTCCCACCCACATATTATTTACTCAGAATATGACCTAATTACAGTTTGTGCTTATCTGAAGGACTTGCAGTTCTCCACTTCAGTTAAGGGGGATGGACAAAATTGAATTAGGATGGACAAAAGATCTGAAAGAGCGATTGCTGGACTTGCAGTAATGAGCAGAATCCACTGGGGATGGTGACAGGGGAAAGGCGGCACCTCCTGAAGTCTTGGATCTAAGCAGTTGTCATTGCAGGTCTGGAATATAGCTTATTGCTTTAGCCCAGGTCAGCTTCTCCTCTGTTAAACTCAGTTGGGTTTTTTCCTGTCCTAATCTTACTCTCCGTGAGTAAGGGGTGATTTCACTGGAAGCGCTGCTGTGTCCTTTGTTGCTAACCATAATGACAGTGTTTGCTGTGCTTCAAGCCAAGATCCTAAAGAGACTCCAGAGATTTTTTTTTTCTCCCTGTAGCCTCACAGAACTAGTTTTACTTTTCTCTTTTTTAAGACAATGTGAAAGAAACAAGCAAAGCACAACACCGGAAAATGGATGAAGGAAAAAAGCCCTGCCTTTGAAAGAAATCTCTGTGATTCTCTGGCACACAGGAACAAAAGGGAGGAAATGGGAGGTTAAGAAGGACAGAGCATCTGCTCACATTGTGATTTCTGTCTCCTTCCAAACATCAAGCTCTAGAAGGCCAGAGCTCTGGTTCTGATTGTGAATGTCTTGGCTTGTGTCAGATGCTCTTCCTGCACCCACTGACTTCAGCTGGATTTTTGCCATTGACTTCCTTGGAAGTAGCACCATGCATCAAAATCTGCACTGGTTTAGTCTTAATATTTGAGGATTAATAAAAATCATCCCAAGAACCAAGTGGAGCAAGTGAACCAAGTAAAGCACGAGTGCAATGTGCTGGCTAACATATTTTCCAGCAGTTGACCCACAGCTGAAGGTCCTACCCCTTCACTCAGTAGTCAAGGCTTCTGCTGTGGTGAGAAGTGCTGGCCATCACCAATTCTGACAGCAGCTTGGTCAGCACTCCTCAGGTATCCCTGCTGAGGAGGGAAATACCTGCCTTTGCACAAGGGCTTATTTGTCACAAAGGTCCATCGGATAAACACATGAATAACCGAGGACGCACTCATTTATCTTGTTGAATGCTCCCCTCATACAGACCTCTGCACATCTGGGATAGGGTTATCATTACATTTGAAATATTCCTCAGCACAAGAATCCCAAATGCTTTTCACCTTATGGAAATCTAAGGAAACATGAACTGCCCAGAGGAATCTCAATTTGGAGTTCAATGGCGCTCCAGAAAGCTGACTGCACAGAGCTGGAAAATGTCAAAGAACAATTGGAGAGAAGACAACTGAAATCCATCCCAAGAGGAAAAAGGGCAACAGAGGCCAATGGGAATAAGTGGGGATGAAGATTAGCACCAGCAAAATGTAGGAGTCTTTCAAACACAAACAGTCTGGAAGGGAGGCAGATTGGGGAGAGCTAGTCAGAAAAAAAAAACCACCAGCTAAGGCTGGAGCAAGTTAAAAGAATAGTTAGAAGAGGAAAAGAAATACAGAACAGCTAATAACTGCCCTGCATTGTTCAAAAGCTCTGGTTTTTGCTAGCAAAAGGTAGAAGAGAATGGTTTCTGTAAAAAAAATAAAAGGAAAATTAGGAAACCCTGTTAAATATTTCCTTCAGAAACACAGGAGACACCTGTCAACCCAAGTGGGAGTCACCTAGGGAGGCCTCCAAAGACAGACTGCAGCTTCATTTTGTTCCTGTGTTTACAAAGGAGGATGATGGACAGCGCTGTTTCCCCTTGGGATGGCAGCAACGCAATTCTGAAATGCACAGCAACGCTCGCAGACAGGAAAGAATGGGTGCACTCAGTCCACCATGGCTCTGGGAGCTCCAAAATGGGTAAGGGCAGGCCAGCCTCCCGCCTGACCAACAAAGCTGTTCCTAAAGAGATAGGAAACATCTGCATGGTAGAGACAGCAGTTTACAGGGATATCTGCCTGGGTGCAATCTGAGACATAGTAAATGCTCTTTGTCAGGTTTAGTCTGACAGTCTAATCTATTATGTGAGTCAGTGTAGCTTTACTGGTGAAAGATGACTTGGCTGTAGAAATCTGGGGAGTTTCCATCTCCACAGCTGCCATGACACAATGAGAGAAATGCAATAGACAGGAAATAATAAGGACTCAATTCTGCCTTCACGTCATATTTATGCAGTTGAGCTGCAAGCAGCGGGCTCACTTTTGTCTCTCACAAAATGTTTTATTTCTCCAAGTAGTCCTACACTAAATGCAGTTACCTCTCTCATATCCATGGAAGTAAAAGGAGAATTTTGTTCACTGATCTGTTATGAACATATAAACAAGAGAAGAATTTGGCTGGTGGCCTTTTTGAATGCATTTTGTATTACACTTCATTGGAAGGAGTCACAAGTTGAAGAGAATAATTATGCTTTAGGGATTAAGTATTTCAGCACACAAGTGTTGTCTAAGAAACTGAAATTAGCTGCACTGCAAAGTCATTGTGGCCAAAAGGGGCACCTCCCAGCCACCTTCTGTTCGTCGCTCACAGCGTTTGCACTGGGGCTTCACAGGCTCTTCAAGTCTGTGGGAAGATTCCCGCTGACGTCGTCGTGTTTTGGATCACTTCCAACAGACATCTCATCTCTTACCTTTCCAGCTAGGTAAAATCATGAACAGGTTTGCATTCCATAAATTCCCACTGATTTCATGAAGTAATACCACAAATCCTGAGATAACCTCACCCGTTATGAAAAACTATGGAGGAGGTTGCAAAGATTATACCCATTCTGAAAAGTTTAAATATCAAATGTTCGTATCTGCTGACAACACTGAAACTGCAGCCATGATTAGGAATGAAGACAGAAAAGAACCACAGCGCTAGAGAGAGATTCTGATCTTTTGGGAGAATGAGACAGAAAGCAGAAAAGTGCTGCTTTCTTGGGACAATGATCGAAACCAGAAAGGGTTTATTAAATTCATCAGCTATACAATATGATGGCCAAGAAAGGAAGATTTAGAGGGCTATAATATGAAAATCTTTTAAACTGGCTGTCCAGTATATGGCAGCTATAAAATCAAGACATGAGAAGGATGTGATAAGAATGAGACAGAAAAGGAACCAAGGGAATGATAATGTTGCCATATACAAGGCTCTGATTCACTCTTCTGGAGAATGCTGAGCCAAATTCAGTTCCAAGTCACACTGGCACCACTTCTTTGTCCTCAAAAGCTCTCAATATTAACAACTGCAGAATTTGTTCCACTGGTTAATTTTGGCATTTTTTTTAGAAAGGTTTTCCAGTTGTGCAGAAGATGCCACATGAAGTTAATAAGACAACTCCATGAATTAGGAATATTTATTGTAAGAACACTTGTAATCATGCAGGTAAGAAGTTTTCCAATGGATCGGAGGCAGAACTAATTCCAAAGTGATTTCCTGAAACAAAAAAAACCTATTGAGGATATAAAAATAATACACCAAACTGCAAATGCTCACAAAGCTCTTGCTTCTGTTGGTTTGTCTGAGACTGCATCCTAGAAAAGTGAAGAAATCTGCAGTAAAATAGAAATGTGAAACTCTCAGCAAGGTTTGCTAAAGTTTCCAATAAGTCTGTTAGTTT
>NW_010208669.1:5399-29349 GCF_000695765.1 Mesitornis unicolor | reverse complement strand
CAGGAATAAATATAACAGCACTACCAGGAAAGCTTGCAGTGCCCAGTGGCACGCAGCAGTGTAAATCAGACAGCACTGCCCTAGACAACTCATGACCATGTCAGCTCCATACTGCAAAATCTCAATAGTTTCTGCCTGGATTCTGCAGAGGGGTAAAAACCAATATATACAGGTTTTCAGTCTGTCATGGATAACCTGCATTGCCCATTCACTATCTGTAGGCATTCAAAGTGCAACAAAAGGTTCTGATGACAAATATGGTGCTTCTCCATAGCGGGACTGTCCAAGCAGCAACCAGCGGGATCAGAGCAGGAGTCAGTTCAAGCTGGGATCTTCATGCTCTTTCAAACAAAGAGGGTTTGTTCTCTACATAAAATCACTCAGTGGCTGGATACGGCCTCTTTGCACAGTGAGACAACCCTGTTAGATGCTCTCTGTGTTTTGTATGTGTCATTTATAGAATACAGAAGATGGTGGTTAAGGTCCCAGAAATGCTAGCACATGGAATCACTTTCCACGAGCTGAATAAATAATTTTCAAAGCAGCCATTGTCCTTCCTCTTTTCTGCGCCTTGGCTGGCAGTGGAGAGGTGTTGTAAACAGAAAAGAAAATACAGTGAACAGTGTGACTTTCCTCAGTCTCGGGAAGGAAGCAGAAGGTGCTGAATTAAATAAACATCTGCCCTGGCAAACAGCAAACAATGTGTTTGTCTAGTAAACTGAGCAAACACGACTTGGAAGTCAGAGAGAGGGGAGGATAAGACAGAGGAAGCCAAGGTGGCCATTTTGCCAAATGACTTTTTTTCATGCTCCAGCAGTTAGTGTAAATACGAGGGTCTCTGGGGAACTGAGGAGTCTGAATCTTCATTGCTTTAGAGCACTGCCAGTAAGAGACAAAAAATGCTAACACAGTGAAAACATTCATATGCAATGGAGTCTGGGAGTTTTTTAACCAGCAAAATGTCTATTATGCAAAAGGAAAATCCACTGTAGGTTCTTTCATCACACAAATTTCATGCTCATCAAAAGGGTCAAATCACCAGTGGTAGGAGCTGAAGCCTGGTGTTTATTCAAAGGCATTAATAGGACATGCTCTCCTGCTAACACATCTCAACCCTACTGTGAATGGCAGCTTCAAAATCAGAAGGTTAGTGGCTCTTCATGGACCTACAGAAGCTTCCAGACAAGGT
The DNA here is from genome assembly GCF_000695765.1 of Mesitornis unicolor. Classification (NCBI taxonomy): domain Eukaryota; kingdom Metazoa; phylum Chordata; class Aves; order Mesitornithiformes; family Mesitornithidae; genus Mesitornis; species Mesitornis unicolor. The sequence goes on along the minus strand of NW_010208669.1, from coordinate 28,160 downwards.
GACAATAAGATTAAGTGTATGAGCATGAGACTGTGAGGAACACTTCACCTGAGAATGCCTCACCACAGCTGCAATGGGTTTTATGTAATTTTTAGATTTACTGCAAGCCTCCCGATGAGGAACACCTAATTGTACATTTTATGCTCATGTAGGCCATCCAGTTTATGAAGTTATACAGACATATACACAGAAACAGAAAGGTCTACCAGGGGCTCCGTTACTTGCGTGCTCTACCATGTCTGTGGATATGACAGGCAAACTTGTACCCATGTAAAATGAGGCAAGGGTGGAAAGAGTAGTCCCTTACCCTCCACACAGGAGAGGTTCCTCTTCCCTTGCCCTTTGACAGTTACAGGGTGAGGACACGGTTCAGAATCAACCTCCATGCCTCGCATTCATCAGCCTTGTTGGACCTTTCACGGCAGCTGGCTGTGAGGGACCGTGCCTTCACCAGACCCCTCGGTGCTGCTACAAACTGGCCTCCCCTAGACTTTATTTTTTCTTTTTCAAAACCACTTCTATGCTGGGTCACAGCTTTTTCTCTTCTGTCTTCAACTTCCGTGAGAATTTTTACCTTATTTTGTACTTAAGAGCTCTAAATATGGATGTTTAAATCAGTTTTCAACCCTGAACCTCAGCTCTCAATAAACCATGGCAGGCACTGAACATATGGCTCCCATGTGCAATGTGTTCTGGTCCCTGAAGAGCTCCCTAGAAGGTGTAGTTTGAGACACTACAGCCATTCAGTGGTGGCAGAAGCAGTCACTGACCCCACAGACGCTGAATGAAAGAAACTAAACTTGGAATTTCCTGCCTTTATTAAGTTTTCTCCCCTCCCTTTTTTTTTTGCCTCACAATTATTTTTCCATCACTTTTGTATTAGGAAATCATTTTTCTCTATGTTAAAAGCAAGGCTGGGCCTTCAACTATTGATCTTGTTCTTGTCCTTCTTCAGCAGACAGGAATATGTGTGTTTTATTGAGACAATGAAATTAGTTAACTATCAAAATGTGCGTAATTCTTTTCCAAATACCGTAAATGCTGATCGCTGCTGTAACCTTCAGTGGTAATTGGCAATAACTCAACGACGACTTCCTTGGACTTTAATGGCTACAATAGCTATTGCAATAATTTTGTTGGTATGCTTCAATGCTTTAAATTTACGACATGCAGGGGTGTATTTCTCTGCTCCCCTGTTTCAGGAAACCTCTGCAGGCACCGAGAGAACAGAAATTGCAAATTCTGGGAAAGAGAGCCAGCACTACGAGCTGGTGGCTGGTTTAAGATATTCCAGTCACATAGCCTTTGGTGGAGCATACCCAATGCGTTGCAACAAAAGGAGAATTTCATTTTGTTTTTGAAATGCTGTTATTACATTCAGGAAATTTGCAAAGGCACCTTGACAGAAAATGATTAAATATCTGAACTTTCAGTGCAACAACATTTACTTAGCAAATGACATTTTAATGCAGAAAGTCAAATTTGCATACTAATTAAAATTTTCCTTTAAAACATTTAGACTTTTTGGCCTTCCCACCTACCCACAGTGACAAAGATGAAAAGATTTTTTTATTAAGTCCTGTCACTTACACTTTTGTAAAGCGCTACAGTACAAAGTAGCACTTTTAACCTATTTCTAGTCATTCACAATTTAGGCAGCAGAAGCATTTCCACAGGCTTCTTGATCTCTGAGAGGCAGCTGATGCCAGAGAGATGGGAAAGATTGGGTTTTCTCCCTCACTAAATTTATACATTGTGGGAAAACAGCTTCATGTACTGCACGCCGGGCAATAAAATCAAAAGACATCACACTTGTAAAACCACACTGGCTCTTTACTAAGAGATTTATAGAGGTGCTGCAAGTCAGAGTAACACTTCAGCTGTCTTCACCTTGTTTGACTTCCAGGCAGGGCTAGAGGGTGATACGGGTAAAGTAGGCAATAAATAGTCTGAGATGGCAGGATGAGGATGTTAACATCGGACTGGAGGGGGAAATGGCTGAAATTGGAGGGGAAAAGGGCTGAGCCGCTCAGCCCCTGTTGTCCCGAAGCAGCCTGGGGCTCCCAGACCAAGGCAGGGACTCGGCCCCGCTGTAAGGAGCCGCTGCCATGCAGTGACCCTGGACTGTGCACGCTGCTGCCGTGCCAACCTCCGCCTCCACACGGCTCCGGGCACTGAGCACAGGCACATGCAGACTCTGTGGACATGACAGGCACTGTGAGTGAAGGAGGAGGAGGAGGAGGAATTCGGCCAGCCTGCAGCCTTGGTTTGAGGTTGCCTTTTTTCAAAAAAATCAACCACTGAAGCAAAATTCCTCATATAATAATTTCCTGGCCAAGCAGTTTCCTACTCTGAATTGATCATTTCTGTATCTTTTAGTGGAAACAAAAATATTTCAGGAGGATCAAGACAAACTTGTTACACCATTTTTTCCATTCTCCTCTTTGTATGTGCCTCTTACCAGCAGTAACTTCCTAAGATGTGGCCTCCCCACAAACCACCAGGATCACTGCAAACAGGCAAGCAATTCTGCTAAGCTTCAGTTGGTTTTTGCTCTTTTGTTAAGCCAAGAACTGAAAGCTTTGGTTCTGTTTTGCTCAACAGGACAACTTCAACTCTCTTCAAAGGCCATTTTCTTTATCTGTTCTCTGCTATATTGTGTGAATAGAAGCACATTTACACCAAGGACTGGGCTGCTTACAGGAAAGGCTCGGAGCGAGCTGGTACAGCCTCATGGTGCAGTGCTAGTGCTGCCTTCGGGGTGTTCCCCAGCAGTTACTGGATGTGACAGAGAAGGACGTGCTGTGAGTCTGTCCTGGTCCCATCTCCAGCATCAGCTGAACCCTGAGGACTGGGTATGCCCACCTGGGTTCAGCCTTACAATGCACAAAGGAGATTTTCCTCCTTTTTTTTCCCAAGTGACTTGGGATCATGTCTCCTGTGCCAGTGCAGTCTCGTGGACTGCAGCTGATACACCCACTGCAATCACTGGAGTGAAAGGAAGTCTAATGTCTCACAGGTTCCCTCTGGAGTAAGACTGTGCTGGCAACATGTTCCTGTATCAGATCAGGAATTTTACAAGCTCTGCTGAAACCCTGATAGGACCCCGCCAAAGATACCTGAGAGGCAGATTCTGCAAACACTGAAAGGCTGCAAACATTTAAGTCATTGGAAGTCCTACCCTTGGTCACCCAGGACCCGTTCTCCTCAGTGCAGATCCCAGAACTGCTAGCACAGATTTACTTTCCCTTAAGGAAAAGGGGATTTACTTCACCTTAAGGACAAAATTATCTTCCTGGTCTTTTTTCCAGTGGATACTTAGACCACCTTTTACTGCTCTGCTAGATGGCTTTAAGTGAAGCTAAATTGCGTTTAGCTTAAGTGCCATCTTAGGGTTTCCCCACACAGATTCTTTCATGCAGTGGTACAGAAAAGGCAGCTCCCACCATCTGGATTTAATGATACATTGTGAAGAACAGAACTAACCAAACATACCTGGAGATGCCCCAGCAAGTTTTTGCAGCACATAAACTTTTCCTCTTTGTCCCATGTCTCCTACCTAAATAATATTCAATTTAAAGGTATCAGTAATCTCCACAACCTCAAAAATGCTCAAATAGTTTCACTTGAAACCCCTACCCTGGCTATTTTTTCTTTACTATCATTATTATGATACAGAGCTCTGAAAGGATATTTCAAATACAAGCACCTGTTTGGCTTTTTAATTTCCACACAGCTCAGAAGCTCACAGCATAGTTATCTTATCCCTTTCCTTCGCCTCTCTCTCCCCTTTATTTCCTCCCTTACAAATTTAACAAAGCAATATCCTCTACTCTTCTGGGACAGTTTTCTATCTGCAGGGTACTGTAACAACTTGTTGAATTAACCTTTTGAAAAATAATGTTTTGACGTGATGTTCTGACACATCTTCAGCTGCAAGGAGAGCAGGCTCAACAATGCAATCACAGAGGAACACCAAAACCTCTTATTTTCATCTTTTTGAAAGAGCCTTATTTGTCTTTAAAATAGAGAGAGAGAGAGAGGAACTTTGCAAATGTTCCTAATACGTTGACTCTTTATTTCCACATAGGGTAATGTTTGTAACTTTTGCTGTCTCCGGAGGGGACTTGAACATCAAGATCACAGCGTCTGATGATGTCAGTGGCAGCCAGGCATACACAACCCTTGGGCCTCAAATCTTAATTATATCTGCTACTGTTTACAGCTTATAATTATTGATGTTAATTTACTGAGTGATGTTTCACTTCCAGCCTCGAGTTATGTTTTTGGCATGTTAATCCATTTGCACACAGACTATTGCATCTGATTGTACAGGCTGAAATTAAAGAGTATTTTTCACTTTAATTTCATTTGATTTTGCCATGTTCTACAAGATTTCATAAAAAAGTAATTTGACTATTTCTAGTAACGTTATAAATATTCTTTAATCTATACACAACCCTTTTACACAATAGCAAGAGAGAAATACTTCGCCCATGTGCACAACACAAAGCTGCGGTGGTACCACACGTTCCAGCAGGCTGCTAAAGCCACCAGTGGGCAGAGAGTAGGGAGCCCAGCAGGTCTCCTTCATCATGAAACACTTTCCCACCTAAGGCGTGTAAGTGGTGAGAGTCAGCTTCAGGCAGGAGATGGAGAGGTTGACAAATAGCCCAGGCATGTGCACTTGACTGGGTTGGGTTTCAATTCAACCGACTGGGTAAGAAACCCTGGTCCTGCTTCATTCCTCACGTCCTGCCACAAACGTCACCTCACCCTTTGGCATTTCCACACCAGATGGCGATGGCCGTAGCCGGCTGCGCACATGGCATCCTAATGCCACGCGTGTGACTGGCCTGGGCAGTCCTGAGCTTCAGGGTAAGAACTTGCTTAAGTAAATTCTGAGTGACGATCTATACTGACAGAGCTGCACAGAGCCAACAATTTCAAGCACTTCTTACACAGGGCTTTTAAGAAATTGCTTTTGAATTAAAGAAGGATTATTGCTGTTGCTGACTTACTCCTTCCTAATTGCTTTGATTTCAGTGAAGACTAGATAATTATGTCATCGTTAAGAAAAGCAATTTATTTTAATGTTTGAAGACCCTGATTCTAAAATGTCTTTCAATGGGAGCATGTATAAACTCCAGCCTGCTCTCAGCTTCACACTATCCAAGAGAGTAGGCTGCCAGAGGCTGTAAAAGACAGCAGAGCAACCCCTACGTTAGGACAATGTGCAGAAGAGGAGGCAGCTCGAGGCCAATTTAGGGGCCCAGGCAACCCTATCAGAGGATGTGGGAGTGCCTGACATGCCAACTAATCGGCTGGAGCGAGAAGGTGGTAAAAACCCTCCCTTAGCCTTCCCATTTTTGGGAAAAAACTCCTAACACCCTACACTTCTAGGAATCATCTTAAGAAGAATAAGAAGTGTATGTTACAGCAGGATACCCAGCTACTTTTGCCTCTCGTCCGATGGTGTCACAACTGGCAATTGTGATTGAGCTCCCACCTCCGTGTCAGGACACAAATCGCGTTGAAGTGGCTCACACACCTGGTGCACAAAGCCCTACATTACAGCAGTGTCTTGTGCAGGCAGTGAGCAATCTCATCTCTGGCACAATTTGACTGACATTGCAGTGGAGCTACTGACACTTTCCAGGGCAATTATGTGTCTACCTGCCATTTATATCTTTCAAAATCTCTCCCTAAGTGCCAAGAGAGGACGCTGAATGTGAAATTACCCTCCTTTTAAAGTCAAAATAAAGGAGCAGATTTCTAACAGAAGCTGACCCTGAAAGAAGAAAGTTATGGTATATTACAGAGACTAAGATCTAGATAGAATCGTATATCTACCACTTCTTTTCCTCTCTAGGTGCCATGTAGGAGCAGCTGGGAAAAACTGAGCTAGCTCAGCCATTTGGCCTCTCAGTTTACTGCCAATGTCTGATGGTCTTAACTGAGACATATGAAAATAAGAACAGCAAATAAAGAATACAAAATAATAAACAAACAAAAGAAAAAATACAAAATCAATGGCCCACTGACTTACAAACAAAATGCATTATCGAAGGCATGGTAAAACACTCAGCTCATTTCTGCAAACATTAGCATTTCCAAAAGGCTGAAGGGCCATTGTGGTTATAGCACCACAGATTATGAAACATCTCCTGCTTGCCAAAAATCTCAGTGCTGCAGGCCCTCAGACCCCTACCTGTTGTCATTATTATGGATGCACCAAACTTAATATCATTAAGATGTGAATTTTTGCATTGATGAGTATCATCAAAATTGATGCTTAATTCTCTTACTTGACATACAAGCTCTGCCAACATAGTTAATACCTGTATGGAAAAGTCATTCACAAGAAAACTTTAGCAAAAAAGGGAACATATTAAATTCAATCTCATTAAGGACACCCTCAATTAAGATCACCTCTAGATTCCTATTTGGTCTCCTGGCTTAGGCAGTGACATTTGGAAGGTCAGCTCAAATGAGATGGAGGAATGAGACTGTTGTTTCTTTCTCCTAAATGCGTACAGTTCAAGTAGTTAAAAAAAAGAAAGAAAACCAAAAAAACCCAGGAAAACATGCAGTAACTTCAAGAAGTATCCCTGCTCTCTCAGGTGAAATCTGAGATCTTGAACAAGCAGCCTTGCCTTCCCCTACAAGTGGACACCACAATTTGAGATACACTGACTGGACAACTGCCCTCGCTAGAATCAGTGCTCCGCGTCCAGAGTTGTATTTGTTGCTTCTTCATCATCATCCTGGGGCCAAAACCCTTCTCTGGTCCCTGCTTCCAGCTAGCATGACTGAGGAATTTGTACAAGTATCACTGTAGGAAGAAATATCAGTCTTCTCACAGGAATTCTGATTTATCCGATTCTCGGGGAGCCCAAGAGGCATTTGAGCTGTTTCAGCCACTATTGCACGTCTAGCCAGGGTGAAGAGTAATATTCTTAATGACACTTTGCTACCAAACACTCACCATGAGAAACCCCCACATATGGATCATACCCTTATATCACAGCAATTCTTCTCTGCAGTAAAACAGGCTATTAGGAAGAATGATAATGTCCATAAACCAAGGTATTGAATACAAGTCAAAGGAAATATTCTTGCCATATAGAAGTAGTGGAGAGAACACATATATTGTACACTGCTCTTATCAGCTTATTCTAAGCTGATGCGATAGTAATGCAAGGTACGGGCAAGGGCAGACAGCAATAGGGGAATGTTGGGTTTTTTAATCTTGTTGAGAGGATTAGAGAATCTCAATGCTAAGGTTGTTTTTTTTTTAATCTGGAAACACTTATAACTGAAGACATAAGATATCTCTAGAGCAGGCAAAAATAAGCTATTCTTACAAGTATGGCACCGAGCGTGTTCTAGCTGCTACTGCAGCGGACAGATGTGTTTCATTAGTGTCCTGACTGGGAGACAAGTCATGAAAAAAACCCTAACTTTGAATCATAGTTATTAGAACAGTAAGTTAATTTATTCTATATCCCCTTTTTCCCTCTTCATCGTGACAAAGACAATGGCAAAGCCACTTGGAAGGTGCATCAACAATAGATTCTCCTTATCAGATTTTTTTAAAGCCTGATTTTCCTTGCTAGGGTAAATCTTGGTTGTTGCATTATCACCCAGAATAACTCCCTAGCACGGAGGCACAGATGGAGACATATGCCAGGATCGCATCAGCTTCATCTATATTACTCCTCCCAACACCACAGGAACAGTTTATTCCATTATATATACTTGGCACTTGCTTAAGCAGCAGTTTTGCCAGTGCCAGGTGTTGGTGAACTGCGAAGCCCTCTGAGATGGGGATTTAACGTGTCACTTAGGTGTAAACTGATGCATAAAACAGTTCTGTGATTTAGCCTACAGTCATTAGGAAGGTCAGGAAGTGAATCCAGGACTCATAACTGTCACGCTTTTATCTTGCATACTAGAAATCTTGCCATATATGAATAGGCCTATGGAAGAGGAGAAGGAAGGGGAATATGGAGAAGTGCAGTCTGCCTGCAGAAATGGTAAAAAAGGTGGATTTCCATAACATTCAGCACTGCTCCAAGCCCACTAAGGCATATGGGAAAACACTTGGCTCAGTGCTGAGTGATTTTGAAAATGCTGCTTTGACATTTTAGGCCTGAAATCAGACATTTTCCCTGACATTATGAAAAAAGCAAGGTAATATTGCAAATAAGTACAAAAAATAAATACAACTTGGAAAACATAAATGACCTTTCAGAGCCTGAAATCATGTAATAATAACTGGCCTGACCCGTTGCTGAGGTTTTATTGTTTGAGCTTCACTTATGTTTTTGCCTTTCTCCCTTGGATAGAGTGAACAGTTAGGGGCTAAAATCCCAGAACAAGTGCATGCCTACTTACCAACAACATGAAAAAATGTCATGAAATAGTTCCAAGTATCTAATCTGCTGCAGGGGAAATCATACAAAGGAAAAAACCCAAAGCCTCTCACCCTGCTTTCTCCAGGGTTTGACTACATTGTTTGCTTCATACAGCGCGTTTCGAATGAATCCAATAATCAGCTGGAACTTGAACCTGCTCTGCCATCTCTCACTGTTCTTTCAGTTCCAGGAAAACTGAAGCAAATTATAATTTTCTTGCTCAGCATTAAAAAAGCCATAATAATACTAACATTTACTTCTGGTTCCAAAACCAGTTTTGAGCTTCAGTCAAAACAGAGAAGAAATTTAATGAACACAAGGTTCAACTTTTTGGGAAGCCATAATGTTTTCTTGGTTGGTTTTTCAAATCTTTTTTTTCTACGAGCTTTTCTTTCCCCAGACCTGGTACTACTTTACCTAAGTTGGGATTATTAGAGCAGTATCTAACCCCAGTACAGTTATTTGGGAATTAAGTCAGCATAGCATTTTAATAGCACTCTAACTGCACCCAGATGAGTAGTTATGCTCTAGGAGTCTATTGCTAAAAAGACTCCTATACTATGATTTTGTTACAGCTCTGCTAAAAGTGTGTGGATCAGGGCCCAGCTCTCTGTGAGGAAACAAAAGCAATGCTCTGCTCTGAAAGCAATATCACTTGTATTTGTTTTGCCACCTTCTTCATTTTACAGGCATGCCATTGCCAAGAGCACGCTAGCATGCTACGTGGTATCCTCTGGTGACAGGTTCCTGAGTGGTGTTTTTCTTGAATTCTAATCTAGCCCAGAACTTGGTATTTTAGCAAGAATTTCTGTGAATAACACCACTAAGGAAATACAGTTGCTTACTTGAGTTCTGTGTACCCTACTTTCTCCCCTTCCCTTCCCATACTCCATCTCTTCCTATGTCTCTAACACCTTATTCCTCCACAGACAGTTCCCCGGCTGTTTGGACAGGTGAGTGGAGTAGGTACTATACTGGTTCAGACTGGTGAGGCAGTACAGTCCTGCTGAGGCCAACAGGTCTGATCTGTGATCCACTATGGGAATGGTTAGATACTGTTCCATCTGCTTTTCCCTCCATGGAGGCACTTGGGGTCTCCTTCTGCTCAGTTGCCAAGTGAACCTTGTTGAAATTTTGTATGTTTGAAAACTCCCTCCTCTTTGTTCACTTTTCCTTGATAATGGCAAACAGATCCGTAAGTTAATCGGAGACGATAGATGCTGACAGACAGAAAGGTAGACAGGCAGACAGCCTCATTTCCTTAGGAAACAAGGCTAAAAAATGAACACACTCCCTAGAGGTTTTGACAGCAATGACTTTGGTACAGTTGCACAGAGCTACCTTTAATTGGATACTGTTGGATTATGCTCATTTTTCCTCTTGTCCCGACCTGCTCATTGAGTAAATAGAGCCATCTGCCAAAGCAATGGCTCCTGAATTAGAGAAGTTCACCTTTCCCCTGGGAGAGCAAAGTAGGCCAGCAATTCACCAGGGCTTTCTGCAGCTGAAATCATTATTCAGGTTTCTACACTGTAGAAGTGAGGGCTCTGTATCTAGCTGAATAATCTGGCAGGAAATGTAGCTAAGTCACAAACACATATTGGCTGAGAACCATGGGTATCTTACATAGGGAGTTTAAAGTGACATTTTCAGATAGAAGTTTGTCATTCCCTTTCCCAGCCCCAAACTATCTTTTATTCACTGAATGCACTTCCTACCTTAGACAGCGCAAACTGCTTGTATGGGATCCTCAGCCAAAGTAGAGACACTAGGAGTCCTTAGCCATAGGTTGCAAAACTGTACTCTGACTGTTGTTTGAACTCTAGATGATCAGGAAAGCAGTTTATCAGCTGAAAATATGGGGTGCTTTTTTTTTCTTCATTTTTGCCAATAGAAACTAATTATTTTATTCTTTTTTTTTACAAAAGGCCCTGCAAGCAGGATAGTTTAGATTTCTCCAACTACTGTCCTTAATGAGGACGGTTTGTATTTCCAATGACAAGCATTTTTTTAGCAAAACAGAAAACATTTTCCTAGAAAATATCTTTTCTTGGTTAGAAGTTTCTTGTTAAAAGAGTTTTTTTTCTGTAATCTCTGTTGGTAACTGTGGTTTGGTGTTTTGGCAAACACTGAAATCCATTCAAAGCCTCCAGTTGTTCCTCTGACAATCTAGAGGGCTCAAAGCAAGAGGCAAAACCAGTCCTGAACTGGGGATGTTGCACAGCCATGTCCCATACAGGTTAGTGCCAACAGGAGAGACAAAGCCAATGCCTCAGTAAACCCAGAGCCCTTGGGAAGCACTCGAGCTGGGGTGAGAGAACCAACTTCCAACTCCATTTTACCTCTGAGGTGAACCAACTGAAAATAATGGATTAAATAAAGGTTCAGTTTTAAATACTTTTTACATAAAATTTTAGATAAAAATTCAGTCTGTCAACCCATCTCATCCCCCGTTTCATGTAAATAAGCTACTCTTCAGTTATTTATGTAAAAAATAAAGCAAATCGTTTTCTCCCCAAGAAAATACTCATTTGCCATAACGAGCACCCTGTATTCTTCTGTAATTGTGTAAGATTGTGGGAAGCACTGGCAAAGGCCTGGCAGAGGAGAGAGAAGAGGAACCATCCAGCAGCGCCCCTTTGCAGAACTCCCTGGAGCACAGCCTGTCCACACAAACCGGCCCCTGCACGCTCAGGTCTGCCTTTTAAGAACAGCGAGTCCTTGGTGAATGTTACTGATGTTACCACAGGGATGGTCTGGGCACCCTTCACAATGACCCTTCCATATTATTACAGGATGCTGTGGGAGCATCTGGGAAATTATCCCAACTCCCTTCTTGGATGGACTCCCTGCCCACATGCATGGGAGGTTCATACCCAGAGCATTCAGCCAGTGCTGGAGGTGCTTGCATAATTTATTATCTCTGGCTTGCACAGTGTACTCTGAGCAGCTGGGTAAACTCACCAGCACGGAGGCCTACAGGTGGTGCAGCCTTATGGGGATGCTAGGAAAAGCTTACTTACCCATTTTTGGAATCCAGGATTCATAACGACTTAAATGAAGTGCTACTACAAATCAGCTCTGCTAAACCAGTGTAAAGGGCTGTGAGACAGATACTTTTCAAAATGAGATGTCTTCAGACAGGCTTCACATTCTGCATTTTGTTTACAAACCACATGCAAACAGGACCACTTGAAGATTTCCCAGATCAAACCCACCAGTTTCCCACTGTTTCTAAGAGGTTTTTGAAAATTTTGTTCAGTGATTTGTTCCAAGACTCCACAGGCATTTTGATTTTTTAAAAAAAGAATGTTAACTTAAATAATAAAGCAGCACTCTGCAGTCCAGGAGCAAAGCAAGGACAAGTAGGCCATGAAGAAATGAGACTCTGAAGCAGAATGAGATCTGAGTCACCAAGCTGCTATTCCAAAAGTGAGGGGACTGCCCATCTCTGTGCTCCCACCTGCCCTCAGGGTGCTCAGAGAAGAGTATGAAAAACAACATGGCAAGAACATCAGAAAACAAATCATTTAGGCAGAGAAGTCTGAAACTGTGGCAAACATAAATATTAGAAGTTTTTTGAACATGAGGTGCTTTTTGTCTTTCTTGTTTGAGTCGGCTAAGTACCTAATGGTGTGTGATAAAAGCAAAGTTAGGCAATAATTTTCCTCTGTTCTGCAATCTGTGTAAAAGCATGTGGGGAAACGTCATGTCTGGTTGAGAGTATCATGCTGTAAGGTCTGGAAATCCACATTCTTAGAGCCCAGGCAGACATGAATTGACAAGCACCAGCCATTCCTACAGCAAGCGTCAGATGCAGAGGGCTCTTTTCAGAGAAGTGCCCCAGTTTTCCATGCACACACACAAATCAGGTCTTAATCCTTAACAAGCCAAGAAGCAAGCACATACGGGGTCTTAAAAGACCAATTTTTCCTCTTTCTGGAAGGCCAGTTAAGGAAACATAATAAAACATTAAAAAACATTTTGCGAATTAGGTCCTTTGAATCACATATCAGGATCTTGGGTTTCACGACAAGTAAACCAAAAAACCCCAGTCTATCACAAAATCAGCCTACAACAATCCTGCTATGTCTTACAAGAACAACATACTGAGAGACAAGAGTGACTTATGTGAGAGTGCTGATAACTGCCCTGGATAATGTTTACTTGTTGAATTTGGGTTTAGTGAGCTAAATTGTCAGCTTTCATTTCTCATCCATCCACAATTATGGTTCAGTCCTCTAAGGCAGAAGACACAGAAAGAAAAAAAGGAATTCCTTGCTTTACAATAACGAGTAGGAAAAAAACATCTTTTCTTATTTCTGTAAAGTCTTTTAACCCATTCGTGCTAGATAAGCAAGTCTAAAATATTAATTATAATGAGATATAATATTTTGAAGTATCAGTAAAGCTAAATTTAGATGCTAGGACTTTTGGCTAAGAAATGTCAAATTAGTTTAACTTTCCTCTCTCCTCAGGATCTGTTTTCTTTGTACCCAGGACAACCTTGTCTCTCTAGCCATGTTCAGTGTATGTTATTTTACACTAATCTCATACTAACCAGGTAGTTATCTTACACCTTCTTGCTTCTGAGAAATAATAAAATAAAAGGTTTGCTCCCTACAAACCCACCCACTCTGAAGCAGTGTCTTCTCATGTTTCGCTTGATAAAGCACATGTGGTCCTTTCAAAGAGTCTGATTTGACATCTCGAATAGATTAAAAGTCATCTCAGAAAGCTATCTGTTGAGTGTCAACATAAGTACTTATTTAATAACTATATTAAATACATATGCACGGCTATATTCTCTACATGCAAGGTTTTAAATATATACCCTAGTTAACTGCCATATGGATATGTTGTTGTGGAAAAAAATATTTATAAAATGTTTTTTCCAAATGTTTAATCTACAGCAGATGCGCCTTGCATTCATCTGTTTGGCTTGGCATTCACTACAGGGAGATCTTATTAATCATACAGACCTCCTGTAGTAGAGGAAACAGAGGCTATTATAGGATTCATCTGTTTATGACTAAACAGAAAAAGGATCTTCATCAGATGAGAGATCCTTTTCTGAAAGCCCTCTGAAACGTAGAAGGTTGTGAGCAAGCCACATGCTGGTTTTCATCTCCCAGCATTGTACCCTTACTCCTCCTCTTTATATTGAAATAACAAAGCTAGACAGGCTGTATGGATCTGGGGAAGGAGAGGGAGACAGAGGAGTAGAAACCATGGGGACAGACCTGGAGAAATCCAGATTTCATTTGCCTCGTTTCCGTGTTAAAGTTGTAGGAGGTGTTTTTTTTCTCCTGACCCATTTGTTATTCCATTATGTTTGGGAAAATGTATAGAAGGATTTATGGAAAGTGCTGTGAAGTTAAATGTTTCTCTCAGCATCTCCAGCACGTATCCCTCTGAGCACTGCTTCACATGGGAAGCCCATGGTAACAACAAAATTCTCATAACTTTATTGCTTCCCATAACCTTATTAGTCTGCAGTTTCGCCAGTTCTGTCCTGATGAAGGGAGCAGCTGTAGCCGACCTCCTGAACCGGGCAGGGAAGAGGCAGCAAAGCCAGTGAGGATAAAGAATTAATTGGGTTCTCCCGAGTGGAGAAGGTCAACTCTCCGAAGCCCATCGGCTGAGTGGAAACCAAACAGGAGGAAGCAGAACCCAGGCATCCAAAAGGTCTACTGTGAAACAAAGGAAAACTTCTTCAGCCTCCTGTCTACTTGGCACACTTCATAAGCAAATTGTGGGTCCTAATGATGAAGGGCACGTTCACATTTCCTTTTCCTTTTTGTTTCTTTTAAACATTACTGTTCTGCAGAAATGCTATTAGAGTTGAATATCTAATTTGTAACAAACCATGTATCTAACAAATTGCTCTTGGTCCTTGTTTACAAAATGCACACTGACAGATCACCATTTCTGGTTCTCTACTGGGCCGTTTGAAGGCCGACTTATCCTGGCTCACAAACGTGTGTCTATGTGGGACAGACATTTTCGTCATAAAGATGGAACTCAAAGGTACTCAGAGGAAAAACATGCAGATTTTTGATTTCCAACTACAGCCTCCAAGTCAGTAAAGGAACTGTGATAGTCTTTGTCTTTCTTTTTTGAGCGTGATGAACATTACCCTTTTTTAAGTAAAATAACATGTTAGTTCAACATTTTTACTCAGCACAGGATTTGTAAAAGACTGCAAAAGAATTATTTTGAAAATTCTGTTTACTCTTTAAATTTTAGTTCAAGATTTCTTGTCCTGTTTTGACAATTGACCATGAAAGTCTCATGTTAGGAATTTTGTTTCCTGACCGGATAAAAATGTGGCAGATTGAGGGTGAGATACGCGCCCACCAGGTCTTCAGAGTGAAGAGGGAAATGGCTGCTTTGTTGAACAGGAAAAGGGTTAGGCCTGATTTTGAAACTAAGCAAGCCCGTATCTGTTCTGTTGAGTTAGAAGTAAAGAGGTCAGGCTTGCAAGAGCTGGGGAAGTTCTTATGATCCTACAGGTCATTAAAGCTGAACTGCCTCATTTCTCTTAGTAAACATGGAAGGGCTGTGCATGCGAGTGAAGTAAATGTAAAACGTTACTCTTGTTTTACACAGCATCTCTACTGTCCAGCAGGTGAGTGTGATTAGAAACTGTATTTGGGGTTATAGCCAAATGACAGCTATCCCCTGTTTTTCTCCCCTTGAATTATCAACACCAACCAACTCGAGAAGCAGTTCCTCCAACGCTCCATTCCTCATCTCTGGCACAGGCTGGTATGTGGCAAGACAAGTACTTGCTCTGAAAAATATTTGCCATCTTTTAAATAGTATCAGCCCTTCCTTACCCAAAACTGCCTTTCTTTTTGTTATTCAGAATTCCTTCTTTCATCAGCTCCTGACTCATCCTCCTCCCTGCTTGTCCTTCAGCTGTAATTTTCTTAACCATCAATCAAGTCTCCAACCCTAGGCAATCTGAGTCCAGATTTTCCTCTCCTCCACTGATGCAAACCAGCATCACTTAGCAAGGGCCATGGAGTCCCACTACTGTTCTAGTGCAGAGGCTGAGCCAGATATTGTAATGACATTTCTCCATTTCTGGAAAAGAAGCTTCTCATTTGCCCCAGTCCAACACGTGAACTTTCTCCACCTTTGGCCCATTCAGCCAGTTTCCTCATTGTAGAGGGGTAATTTCTGTTGCAGACAGCATCTCTCATATTTAATGGAACACAAAGATTGTCTTTCATTCATTTCAAACTGATCATGCATCTTTGATGCTGCTGTTTCTTGACTTATTCTTTCCATACATTGAAAACTGCACCTCCTGGACTAGTCACAGATCTCTTAGATCTTCTCAAATTACCTAGCTTCCTGAATAAAACCTCCTCTAATGTGCATCAGCTGCCACAGTAAGCCAGAGAATCATCCGCTGCAAATGGAGAAAAAGACGTCACGGAGAGGATTGTGCTGATATCATCTCCATGACATCACCAGAACCAGTGATGACTGAGGACTGTGCAGTGGCACAACCTCTCCACACCTTGGAGACTAGGAGTACACATGACAGCTAGGAATGATAAAGATCTGTGGGGCCAGAGAAGGAATAATGGGCAGGATATGGTTGCTTTATTCACATGGCTAAAACTTTGTCTGAGGTCACAGATTGGCCTTTGAACTTGAGGTAGATCTGTGCTTGACTCATAAGAATGTTCAGTTCAGCATCTTCATCACTTAAAGTTCCAGTCCTCACTGCACTTTTCCTGTCCCCATCTATAATCCCCCTCTGTTTTGTCTGGCCCTTGGATTCACTCAAGGCAACTCCTGCAAAATGGAGCATGTCCTAAGAATCTCCCTAGGCCCTTTGCACAGAGGACCTAACAGCAAAGCTAAGTGTAGATTTGAGTTGGTGACAATATGCAGGCCAACCCAAAAGCAACAGAAACTAAACTGTTGTCTTTATCATCACCTTATTATCCCTTTAAAGATCAGCTTTTATGTATCAATAAAATTCATTGTTCAGCCTGGCTATATATCCACCATCTGCTGTCTGACTTACAGTGCCCATCTTTTACTGCTGACCGGCTCTCATGTTTTGCCCCAGATGTTCACACAGTCTGCGACTTCCACATGAACAAACTTTTCTATCCTCAATGTGAAATTTGGTCTCAACTTTGGCAGTTTACAAGTTTTCACTGCAGCCTACCTCTAAAAAGGATAATCAGCAGCTGCAGCCAAACAGCATACTCTGCATCCACTACTAAAAGCCTTTTGATACAAATAGCAGAGTTTTTTTGGTAACAACAATTGTAGAGTAAAGAAGAATGTCAAGGAACATGCCAAAAGCAGGTAATTTGCCTTACACAGACACTGACAGGTCAAAGTCAGTTGTAGTATTGCAATATGCACATCTCCTCCATTTCTGTCAGAACAATTCTTTCCCAGGATCCTTCTGGAAGGGAGCGAAAGCTCTAATGAGGCTCTCAGAAGACGGACTCATCGACAGCAACTGTCATGACACGCCGGCTGTCACTCCTAAGGTGCTCTACCTGTTGAAGATGGAAATTAGAGCTTCCATAGAGGCACTGGCTCTTCCAGAGATTTCCCTTGGTTCAGTTCGAACTGAGGTTGGAATATTTTGACAGGGAGCATAAGAAGAAAGAACCTCAGCGACTGAGCCCTTGGGTACTCAGGCAGCTCAGCCTCAAGTAATCCCCTCTCAATCTCAGACTCACACAACACCTACTTTATAAGGCAGGTGAGAAATGTTTATGTCTATTTTTCTACTTTTGCATATATTTTTCTATTGATACATCTAAAAAAAGAATTTAAATAGACAAGTTCTTCGAAATGCTGAAGGTTCCCACAAACACCAACATCAGAATCAGGATTAAGCCAAGCAAGAGGTTCCAATGGTACCTCTCACCTCCATACCTTTCTTGTGAATACATTTTTCTCTCTGTATATGAAACACCGTGAAGGCACAATAAGAAAGGTTATAAGTAGTCCTAAAATGGGGCTTTTGTTTTGGACAGTTCATCATTCTTATTGGAAAAATAATGCTAAGGGAGGTTTTGAAGTTATTTTTTTCAATCACATTCCATGGTGCTGGGAAGAAAATGCAATTTTGTTCTCCTGGCCTCTTGTAGTCATTGGCTGTTCCACAATTTCAGTGATTGAGACTTCAGTCTAATCTGATTCCCAGCCCTGTGCCCTATCCAGTTAACACTCTGCTTGGAAAGGCTTAGAAAAAAACTTCTATCAATATGGATCAAAGCGCACAGGCAAAATAATGTGTGAAAAGTAGCGGTGAAATCTTATCCCAAACCACAATTGCTTTTAAATCTGAGTGTCCTACATAAGGTCCTGTAATACGTAACCACATGTTATGGCATGTGAAAGTCAGAAGTGATGAAAAACCTAGGTCTTGCAAAACATTACATTACAAAGGAATACATTTAAAACCTTTCTTTAATTATCTCTATTTACCTGCATATTCTTTGAGCTGTGAATTTCCTCTGCTGAGATCCAGAGATTCATAAGCAATACTACAGCAGCACCAGAGGCAAAGCATTTCCAAGCTGATTTGGGTATTTGTTTCCAGCTGAGGGTTTGCACCATTCATGAAGCTAAACGGGAAGGGCCCATGGTAGGACCCACAAACGCAGTCACGTGAAGGGACTGGGCATTGGATCCCCAAAGCCTTCACTCCTTCTGAAATTATTTTCTGGCTAATGCACTCTTGTCCAAATTCTACTTCTAGTTGTCACCTGCATTTCTGAATTATTAGGATCTGTTTTCAAACACATCATAGATGGGTCAAATACCCCATAAATGCAACTCAGTGCTTTAAACTGAGCTCAGTGAACTTACACCACTTTATAGCATCTGAGCATCTATCCCAGTGACTCCAGATTTCCTTACTCAATTTTCCTGCTTTAAACCCTAATCTGCCTCTCTCTAAATGTACATCTTATATATTCAATATTAACTAGATCAGATCAGCTTAATTAGCTGGTTAATGTTAATTCAAGCTTGTGCAGCATCCTCTCTTTAAAGCAGGTACTATATTTTACAGTATCTGAAAAATTACTCAGTTTAATAAACTGATGGAAGAAAAAAATCTTTAAAAATAATCAAGGGACAACTCGTGAATCCAGATTGCAGCATTACCCAAACAACATCTGCACACAAATCCTTCTTAGAGGCAAGAGCTCAAAGCAGCAATTCACCAACAAAAGAATCCCTATAGTATTTGAAATCGTTTTCAGGCTTCTGCAGTGGAAATCTGTGTTCTCATCCACAAACATGAGAGCTCACAAACCATACAGTTGCATCCCATTGTGCAAGCACCAATCCTGTGGCCACGCCAGCTCTGTCCTGTCTGTGTTGTCGCTGGTTTGCAGCTCCATTTCTACCTGCATCTCTTTTGCCTCCCTGGTACAGACAACTGCTTGTACGCACAGCGCTGCAGAATGAGCCTGGATACACGGGGAAGCACGGCATACTTCAGGTTAATTTCTTGAAACATGTTAATGTCTTACAGTTAATAGCTTTTCTTGATACACACATTTCACTAAAGACGTTTAAACCCAACACTCATACTTAGAGCACGTGTGATTTATAATTATCCTTTTCTAATTTGTCCACATTTAAGTATTGTAACCCTATATATCATATACGGCACTTAGTGCCACGTTTTGAACTGTAGGAAGGAAATCAGCATGCTTCAGCTCTGTTTTTTGTGGTTTAGACATGTCTGAAATATAATGAGAGCAGGGATTTGTCTGCCCTGATTTAATTACTACAATCCAGATAACTCTGTCAATCAATTTTTCTCCTTGTGACTCTTGGCAGGGTGAAAAATGCCTTCATTATGAGGACTGATCATTAGTGGATGTGAAGTTGAGAAGATGATGAAGATGAGTTGTTGGCTCTGGCAGAGAATTGACCCATCAGTGTCATTAAGTGAGCTCCGGCAAGCCCAGCAGTTCCCATGGGGCAAATCATTGAATATCTCAGGAGCAAAGGTCGGTGTCTGTCTACACCAATGCACTTTGAAAAGTACACACATGCAGTTTGCAGTAATCTGATGGATAACTAAACAATTACACCGGCAATAACTGATTCGTCCTTCCCTTTTCACAAAAGGAACAACTTTTATGGTACCATATTTTAGATTCCTTTTTATGTGACAGTTTAAATAACACTTAGTTACATCCATTGCCCTTTTGGCTCCCTATTACGAAAGTTCAGCTCAGAGCTGCATCAACCTCCCAAAGCCCAAATGCTCTTTATTAACAATGTAAATTGCAAATCTAAGTCCTTTTCCTTCTAAACACTGAAGGACAGGACTGAGTCACTCCAAGTTCTATATTAGGGTGGGAGTTTTAATCAATGCTGTTCATCCAGCAGTAAAAACAGAAACTAAAAAGACCTTGCCATACAACAGCCCGAGTTACAAGCAATTTAATGACAAATGAGCATTATCTGCTCAATGTTTTTTTTCTAAATTATGCTTTAATTGCAAAAGGTAATTTCATATAATTGACTAATTAATCATAAAAAAGAAAAAGAAAATAGATGCAACAATTACAGTGCCAAATAATTCCTAACAGAGCTATTCACACAGAGAAAATTATGCAGGAATCAAAGACATACTCAAGAGACCTGCAGGCAATTTTGGTGACCAAACTACGTGCCAGTGTGGGTGTGAAGGTTACAGCACAATACCACTTTTAGAATAAGTTGTAAAGTACATTTTGTGGGGATCCAGGGCTGATTGTGCTTTACAGACCTCCATGTACCTTAGTCCAGCCTCTTCCATTGCAGCTGCAGCTTTGAGACTGCAGAGACAGGCAGCTCTTCCAGTCCCCAGCCCAGCTCCTCCCGCTGTGTTAAACAAACTAAGCCCCCCCACAGCAGTGATTGTCTGATCCCAAGAGATATCACTACCAAACAGCCCTGGACTGTATTTTCTCTGGAGGACTACAGATATTAACTGAGTTGGTTTAATTGTAAGGACTTTGATTTCTTCCACAGGCTCCAAACTCCTATTTGAGGGGAACTTAAGCATGCAAGTGTGCAACTAGGGCAAGGTGAAAGATGCGAGCAACCTTTGGCAGGAGTGGCTCAAGAAGGGACTATAGCTTTATGTATTTCTGTTATTGAAGTTATTGTATCAGGTCTTAAAACTGAGCAAGAAGGGAAGGTGTTACTTTGATGAGAAGGGTGCTGGCTGAGCTAATTGATTCAGCAGTGAGACTGTTTGGAGCAGCTTTTTAGTGCTATGAGTCAGAAGAGCTCCGCATTAACTTTGCTAAATATTTGGAATTTTTCCTACAGCTTACAAAATCTCTGAAGTATTTTTCCATCTTGGTGTCTCAGATACACTTAACCACTGAGAAGGCTCCCTCAGGCACTGCTGTGACACGGACATCATTGGAGTTCTCTTTCTCTTTGGGACCAGCCCGAGTACTCTTTTCAGCATTAGTTCCTGGATGGGCACTATTTAGAAGAAATCCTCTTTTCACTACAGTGGTTCACAGCTAGAATGACAGAGGCTGTCCACAGCCAAAACTTAGAGAAAATGGTATCCAGGATATGCTAGCCAGCCAAATTATCAATAGCATTCACAGAAATATTATTGAGGGAGCTCAATTGGGTATCTAGGGCCTTAGTATTAAATCGCATTTTAATAAACAAGCCCTTTCCCAAATATTGTCAAAGCATAAGAAAAATGAAGGAAGGGAGAGAAAAAGCAGCAACATGGACAAGTGGCAGTTAAATCTTCATTTTGTCATTTCCTCCTCAGTGTGACTGGGACTGGGCTTTCCAGAGCAGCACTGCATAAACATTGTGCTCTGCAGGTTTGCTCTGGTAAACACTTCTAGAGGGGAATTCTCTTTTACTCCTGACCACTTCTTCCATATAAAAGGGCAGGGTGGAAAATGACTTTTAAAAGTCAATTCTCACTTTTCTTCCAGTCTTCTTAAACTAATGCAAGTTCTCAACCAATTTTCTTCAAACTTTCCAAAGCAAGTGACATTTTGGCATGAAAGGCTTTGTCACCAGGTATTTTTTTCCAGAAAGCGAAAAAAGTGTGAAAATGTTCCTTCCCTAACTGAACCTGATATCTGGCCTCATGACCTATGTCACTTCCAGCTCTCTACTCTGCACCTTTCTGTAAATAAAATATTAGAGAAAAAGTAACCTGACAGTGAAATGAAAAACAGTCTTTCCAAATGGAACTGATCCTGAAACCTGAACATGGAGTTGTGATCCTTCTAAAAGGGACCAGAGTCTGCCAGCTCTCGTCAATACCATGCTCCAGAAGCAGTTCCTGTGGAAATCACTGAGACCATCCAGCAAGGAAAGATGCTTCCTGATTAAGGGCAGCACTTAGGACCAGCACCCCAAGGGACTTACACAACACATAACTTGGAGGAATGTTGAGAAAATCAGGAAAGGAGGAGTGGGGACTAACAATAAGGCAGAGGTGTTATATTTTGCGGTATACATGAAGGAAAGAAAGAAAAACTGCTCCTTTGCTTCAGTCAAGACAGAAGGCGCCGTCCCAATTCCTGCCTGATTAAATAGCTTGGATACCCAAATCTGTGGCTGCAATTTGAGATGTCGTGTTTGAAAGCTTTACCCTAAAACACTCATGGATTGGGAAAATCAGAACCAAGAGGTTCTTAAAGCAAACCAGTAATCTTCAGTAATCATGAAAACTACATATAATTCAATATATTTACATGAAACAAGTCAACCAAGACACAGCCATTGTGCCCAGAGTGCATGATGGTACTTCAGGAGGCGCTTGTGATGATGGGTCAGATTTACCCGTGGTGCCATTTCAGTGAAGGTATGGTGGTGATGAAGGCGGCCCATTTCCGAAGGCACAGAGCCAGTAAGTAGTCTGCGGTGGGATTCTGATAAATGCTGCCATCTGCAAAATGTTATATCCAACGCAGGGCAGAAACAGACGGAAAAGCTTTTCAATCCAGAGTACCGACTTAAAATAAACATCCTTAAATGTATCTGTTCTTTCAATGGGTATTGAAGAAAGGGCAAAAATAAATGAATGAAATGAGGGAGGCTTATAAATTCTTTTTTCACAGTGACCAAAGTAAAACGTCTTGAGCTCACACAAATCTTACTCATGCAGAGATCAAAAGCTTCTTGTTTTCAGGACAAAATGAGCATGTTAGTCACAATGCTTCCTGAAGATAAAAAACATGTGTGCCCATTCTGTACTGTTGTGATGAGAACCTCCATTTCCACAGAATCACGGACTGGTTGGGGTGGGAAGGGACCTCTGAAGATCATCCAGTCCAACCCCTCTGCC
>NW_010208669.1:0-5368 GCF_000695765.1 Mesitornis unicolor | reverse complement strand
CCAGGCCAGGTCACGCCGGAATGCTTCCAGGCGGGTTTTGAATGTCACCAGAGAAGGAGACTCCACAACCTCTCTGGGCACCCAGTTATCTTCATCTCAACTTCTTCCAAAGCCCCAGGTTGTTGCAATAGTCTTTATAGCAATATAAAGAAAATAAAAAAATTTATAGCAAAGCCAATGGCATCTTGGCCTGTATTAAAAACAGTGTGACCAGCAGGTCCAGGGAGGTGATCATCCCCCTGTATTTGGCACTGGTGAGGCCTCACCTCGAGTACTGTGTTCAGTTCTGGGCCCCTCACTGTAAGAAGGATGTTGAGATTCTGGAGCGTGTTCAGAGAAGAGCCACAAGGATGGTGAGGGGTCTGGAGAACAAGCCTTATGAGGAGCGGCTGAGGGAACTGGGGTTGTTTAGCCTGGAGAAGAGAAGGCTGAGGGGAGACCTCATTGCCACCTACAACTACCTCAAGGGAGGTTGTGGAGAGGTGGGTGCTGGTCTCTTCTCCCAGGTGATGGAGGATAGAACAAGGGGAAACGGCACCAAGCTGTGCCAAGGGACGTTCAGGTTAGAGATAAGGAGGAAGTTCTTTACTGAGAGGGTCGTCAGAAGCTGGAACAGGCTGCCCAGGGAGGTGGTGGAGTCACCATCCCTGGATGTATTTAAAGAGCGGGGAGATGAGGTACTTAAGGATATGGTTTAGTGGGTAGACAGGAACGGTTGGACATGATGATCTCAGAGGTCTTTTCCAACCAAGCGATTCTGTGATTCTGTGATAGCAGCGGCAAAATTTCCCTGCTGAGGCCATCACTGAGCTCTGGGGTAGATGGCTGGGGTTGGTTGTTAAGCACTACAAAGGGTCTCTTTCAGGGCACCAGGATGACCTAAGTGTGCTGCCTCTATAAACCAGGAGTCTGGAAACAGCAGAGTTTCTATGGGTTACTGCAGATATTAGCTCCTAAGCATGGGAAAGAGCACAAGATACAGCGCTCTTTGAACAAGAGCAGAGACGAAATATGCTGCCAAATGGGAAATGGTTCTGCTTTTATCCTTTGTGTCAAATACTAAGGGAAGGCTTTGCATGCTTGTGTACATAGATGTGAGTTAGCCTTGAGACCAAGAGAGCAAGCAAGCAAAGATAACACTATCCCAGGTTTCCAAAAAAACTTTAAGTTTGGTTGCCCTTTATTATAAGGCATCGTTTTGGCTATAAAGTCAGGATCGTTTTGTTTAAGAGAGTTGCATGTCTCAGAACAAAAATAAACTGCTAGAGTCACAATGCTGAAAGGATTGACTTGGAAAATTGCAAATTGAATGAGGAGAATTACTCTGGCTAGACACACACATCATTAAGAATTGTTGGCATAGGGGTTTCAACAACACTGGAGGCCTGAATGAGAGAATTTCAAGCTTAGAGGAGAGAGATTTAAAAGGCTTTAAGATAAACTAAATGGGCTGCAGATTGCTTGGTCTGGCAAATCAGTGTCACAGAAACATGCAATACTCAATGAAACATATGTAACTAAAACTTAAATTCATGGGGACATTTATGTAGGTAGCTTGCATATGCTTTCAAAGAGAGGAAACTGAACTTAAGAAGAGATGTTTTTACCTACCAAACTATCCCCAGAATTCAAGAGATTAAAAACCAGTGGTTGGCATTTGAGTCAACAAGTCTTGAACTCTCCCAAAAGAAAATAGGTTGTTTTTCTCCCCAGAAATTTCCTCCCTGTGCCATTTATAAAAAGAAATCTCAGGGACAACTCTTCAGTCAGTATAAAATTGGTGTCTCTCCAGTGCAGTGAACTGATCTGCGCTGATTTGAACCAGCTGAGGGTCTGGCTCTTGGACTTCTGAAATAACCTTGAGGCTTTTGTTACTACAGCTGTGTTTTGTAGTTATTCTGGTGTTGGTTGGTGTGCAGGCAGGGCAGTGGGACAGCACAGAGAAATTGGGGTGTAATAGAGCTGCACTGAGATAAACTGGAAACTGCTTTCAAATTATGACCCAGAGGCATCCAGATGTGATCCCTTGAGATGCAGGAAAGAGAGCAGTAACAGCCTCAGTGAGTAACTCTAGAGGTTTACATGTATATGCTGTCTCCTTTCCTCTCTGCAAATACTCAGGCCTGATTTAATTCTGGCACAAACAGGAGTGACTTCACAGAAACCAATGGCAACATCTGCAACTCCATGAAATCCGAATCCAAAAGGCCAGGACAGAGACGCAAAAGGAAGTGTGAGAGTGAGGGGAAACGAGCAGGTTTGGGTAAGGAGCATCCTTGGAAGCTTCTCCTTCAGTTTCACTGCAGATTCACATCTCAGCAGGTCCCCCGATGCAAAACATCAGACGCTCTTTCTGAACGATGGTACCAATAACAGGCTGCAACTTATTGAACCCTCTCATCTCCTCTTCCTAAAATACTCAAAGCCATCCTCTTTGGTTTTGGCTTCCTCCCCAGCATATAACATACCTCTTCATCGCTCTATGCCTTTCTCCATAGGTCTAATCTTTTGATGCACTGTCAGAGATACTCCTCAGTGCTAGCAGTACAAACGGAAAAAGAGCCCTGTTGGAGGAAATGAATGTGGGCCAAATTTTGCTTTCTATTACACCATCATTGCTCAACCTTTTCCATCCTGAAACTTCATCCTGGCATTTAATACGCTTCTTCCTTTTAAAAAATATTAGGGGAAGGTGAGAACGGCCCCTTGGACATGTGTTCATGAAAATCCATGGGAGCCAAGCATCTGCTCAGACAGAACTGTTGTGTATCTGCAATGCAAATGCAGAATAACACATTTATTCTGCTGTAACTAAAAACCGGAAGCTGGCTCTGCAGATTCCTCCCACTCCTCCTGGTGCTTGTTTCCATCCACAACATTTTTTCCAGTAAACACCTGCCTGACTCCTATTTAATACATCCACAGCTGCAGTTTCCATAGCTGCCTTTTGACAGCACAGTCCAAAATGAATCGTTTTCTCTGTGAGGAAATTTCTCCAAAATGCTTTTTCTTTCTCATCTATTCCTTAACCATCTCTGGATTCCCAATGTTTCTAGAAGGTATATGATTAAAATCCCATTAGAAGGTCACCCATCCCCCATCCCTTTCCAACCACCCACTCAGAGTCAAATAGACTGCCACAGCATTAAGTTGTCTGGTCCTTTTTTAAGTCAGGCTCCTACAACTCTTCATATTGCTATCTATCATGAGACATCACTGACAATTCTGCTAAAGCCCCTATATGGATAAAATATATTCTGTCAAAAAATGCTTAGGACAAACTGTATTTTGTCAAGCACCTTCATCTATTTAGCGTAGAATATTAATCCTGCCAAGTATCTTAAAACATTCTGCCATCAAACCTCCATCTTTTCAACATCGAAAGTAGTGCACAGCAAGATTTCTTGTGCTGAAATTTACTTTTGCTATGTCTAATCACCAGTTCATACTCAGCACTGGTTATATTGGTTACCCTGCCTACGTTTTTGAGAGACCCAAGAATAAACGTTGATCAGGAAGGAAATCTTCCCCGCTCACTTTGATCTTGCATTACACTTTTCTATTCTCAGCTGCTAAAATTCTGATCTGCTCAGTCATGGTCTAGACCAGAAGTTGTAACGGATTCATAGGGACATAGAGAAAGAGGTCTGAGAGAATTCAGAATTAATCCCATCCATCTGTTTATCACAAGGCAAGACATACCACACACAATCACCAGCAAATATTCACTGAACCTCTTTCACAAGTAGCTACCTGGTTTTGGTTTGCCAAGTGAGCAACCAGGCCAGAAGTGACCATCCACACCTATCCAGGATTCCCTGAATTAACTCCAGTTTGAACTACATCTCTCTTAAAAACACATCCTGTCCCAAATTCAAGTTTAGGTGACTGAAAATCCAAAGGTCAAGCACCCTCCTGGCTCAGTGTCCAGCTTCTGAGACTACACAGCTTGGCCAGGCATTTACCACATCCCTACAAGTTATTTTCTAGAGGCTGGTTCCACCCAAAACCCAACAACTTGCTTCAATTGCAGGCAACTGATTTATCTCATTTATCAGCAAGTACTGGCAAGGTTCTGGATCAATCGCTACAAGATCTCAGGTTCAAGCAGGAAAGCTCTCAGAACATGGTTTAACTCGGTTACATTAGTGAACAGCCTGTGTTACCATATGCAAGGGGCTGTGCATGACCCCAAAGGGAGAGATTTGGAGATGGAACAGTGCAAAAATGAAGCAGCTCAAAAGGAAGCGTTTAGCACAGAGCTTTCTCCCAGTCAGCTGTACCCATTTCTCACACATGCCACACGCTTCCTTAGGAACGTCTGACATTTCAGTGCCACGAAGTGTTCACTGCAGAAACGTGTTTCAACGAGACTGAAGTCGGTACCATATTAAGGACAACATCTTCCTATTCACATCAGTGACTAGCCCTGGAAGACAGGGGAAGAAAGGAGTATATACAAGCAAGGAACTTGTCCAGTATTTCAAAATCCAGTCAGTAACTGTTGTAAACCCATCACCAATGACCTGCATGCTAAAGATTTAATCTCTGTCTACAGAGATGAAAGACAAGGACTGGGATGAATTTTGCTCTATCTACCACATGTTTTATCATTCATAGTAAAATATTTAGAGCTAACAGAAAATTAATTTTGGCAACACTGTAAGTGTTTAAACAGAAAGCATTTTCTATGTACTGGAGATTACATTGACAGGAAAGCATTCATACAATAAGCTGAGGAGAAACATAGTATGCAAAGGTTAACCAAAGCTTGCAGCGAATGAAATGGGCCACTTCCTCTGCTCTGTATGCAAGCAATGCTTTTATAAAGAAAATGGAAGTTTTACCTCAAGATAAAAACATTAAATCTGATTCTAACAGTAATAAGTCATTCATATAGATTTATGTAGAACCAGGTACCCACATGAGATATATTTCCCAGCCTCAAAAACCTCCTTAAGGAGATTTAAAAAGGAGAGAGATTCCTCTCATGAAGTGGTTCTGCTTCCTGCACCCCATCTTGCCACCTTCTGGAAGTTGGTTGAACCAGAGGAGAGGAACAGACACCCCCCTCAAAAGCGTTTGTTCCTGGCTTTCCTTATTGAGGGCCTGGTGCCAATGGCAGTGACTGAAAGGTCGTGGCTCCTCACAGATCTTCCAGTAACACAGTTCTTCATAGCAGAAAAAAGGCATTTTGAACCAAATTATACTTTTCTTTACAAAAATATTATTTCCTCCAAAACCAGTAAGACCTCATTAAAAGACATATGGCAGAAAATCACAAATGCTTCAGTTCCAGGGCTGAAAAGTACCAATATAAGCTATGGAGAAGATGTTAGTATTATATATATATATATATATATATATA
>NW_010208668.1:0-3149 GCF_000695765.1 Mesitornis unicolor | reverse complement strand
CCTGGAGTGTGCCGGGCCAGGCCTCTGCGGGGAGGGAGGGGACAGGAGGAGATCACGGGGGCGAAACGTCTGACCCCAGCCAGCAGGGGCCGGCAGCGGAGTGGGATGGAAGCGTGTGTCGGTCCGCGTTGCTTCACCCGGTACCCCCTGCCTTTTTGCGAATGTGGATTAGGTCTGTCAGACCACTGAAAGTTGTTTTTATTGCTCACTTGGCCACTTTAATCTCCAAGGGTTTTTCTGGGGAGATTTTGCCAGTGATGGTTGCTGCAGTAAAACGGGGAATTGTAAAGTTCTCGCTTGGTGAGCAGTTTTGCTGTGACTGCTGAACATAAAAAGGACTCAGATTTGTCATAGGAAGTCTTTTCTCTGTACTAAGGACTCATTTGTAATTACCTTTTTAGCCTAATATTGCAGTGATTTGGTTTGGTTCTTTTTGATGATTGCTGGGAAAAAAAAGCATAGGGGTGTGCTTCATATTATCACTTTTTTCAGAAAGTCTCCAGTGCAAGTCCAAGTGTAGCGGTGAATCAAATCAAAGAGGAAAAGAAAAAAGATAATGAATCTGTGAACCAACATCGGAATGATGTAAGTTGTTGCTTTATACCACAAAATAAAGGAAGGAGGAATATTGTGTGGCTAGGTTCAGAAAAGGTGCTGAAATCTACAATACTTCACTGTTTTGAAATCCCAGTTTGGAAAGAAGGCTTGCTGTAGCGTGCATATAGAAAAAAAATCTAAGAGCTTCATCTTGCATATGATTAGTAGGGTTGCTTACACATTCTTAGACCCCTACTTTTTGTGTCACAGAAGGGTTTGGTCTGTTGGAGAAAAAAGGGTCAGGATACTGTGGTTCCTAAAGAGAGTGGTCGTTCATGGATAGTTAAACAGCATGCATGACGACTGAAAGAGGGTGTTGGCAGCTGTAGTTCATTAGATATTAATGATTCACCTTATGCTAAACTAAAGGAAACTTCCTGTGAACTATATTGTTTGAATCTGATGCTTTCAATGGACTGGCAGAAGTGAGGGCTTATTGGAGTGATCCAAGCTTTTCTAGGATGTCAGCCAAGCAAAAATTCTAGGGCAGGAGTATAGGCTGTTTTCTGAGGTCAGACTCACAAAGCTGTTCAGGCCCAGATTGATGAAGGTGCACTGGAAAATTGGAAAGCCATTATAAAATCATCTGGAAGTTGGATGAGACTACCTTGTGTACAATTACTTACAAATGCTTTACTGCATATTAATACAAATTCTGGTACAGTGAAATCTGGTCTCAGTTGGAACCTCTAGGGATGCATGAACGTTGTGAATCCTTTTATCCTATTTCTCTCACAAATGTTTGTGTGTATGATTTAATTTTTCTGTTACAGTTACAATGTGAGCCAAGCTTCATAGAAGACAGATTGAAGCTTTATGAAACGCTGAAAAAAGAACACGATGCTTTGCTAGCTTACAGAGCGGCCAACCAGAGCAAACCGATCAGAGTTATTCTGACTGATGGAAAGATGGTTGACGGGGAATCTTGGAGAACCACGCCATATCAGTTAGCTGTAGGAATTAGGTAACCTGCAGATTGAAGGAGTTGCACTTTTGCAGTAATAAATCTGTTACTATCGTTTGTCTCTTACCTTGGTGCGTAAAACATACACGTCACAGTCAGTGGATGGTGACTCACTTAAGTTGGCTTGTTTGAAAAGCATCGCTGAAATTTCAGATTAGTGCAGAAGAAGTAGCTGGCTGACGTTCCAAGTGATGCTTGAGGTTCTGTGCTGGGATCATAATGCCTGCTTCCAGTTAAAAAATAAAGCCATTAATGAGACTAGAGATGTCTGAAGTTTTGTGACACAGTAGAAACTGTTGTTGGAAGCAGGCTTTGTTCCAGAATCCCAGCACTGAAAACAGTTGAATGAAGCTTTAAGACCTTAAGGATTTCTATCTTAAAAGTAGAAGAGTGTATTAAGAAGACCACAGAAACAAAAATTAAGGCTTTATGTGCTACAAGATGTGGGTGGGGTCTTGAGGGGTTTAGAAACCTAAGCACTTTTGCAAATCTGAACCTAAGTATTTTTGTCTCTTGTAATAACTTGTGTTTTTTCAGTCAAGTGTTGGCTTCAAATGCAGTCATAGCCAAAGTGAATGGTGAACTGTGGGACCTGGATCGTCCACTGGAGGGAGATTGTACTCTGGAGCTGCTTATGTTTGATAATCAAGAAGCAAAAGCTGTGAGTAAACACTTGCTGGTTTCTGCCGGATTTAAAGGAACTATGACATGAAATTGATTGCAGCATCATGCTTTTAAAATCTTGAATGGTTTTGTTTGTTTGAGTTTTTTTAATTCAAGTAACATTTGTCATTATTTGACAAGATTAGATAGTATCTATAATGTATAAGTGAATAAAATCTTAGTGTTCTTTTCTTCTACATAAACAGGTTATTTCTCAAATGAGGTAATACAGAATGCTACCTCGACATAGTTTGATTGTGTTCCATGGTTTGACTCTGAAGAGCAGCACTGAAAGCAGCAGTGGGGCTGTCTTGCTGTTTTTTGAAATTGTCCAGTATCAGATTTGAGTCATAAATAAAATCTACACCTCCTTGTACCAGCACTGTCTGTTAGAAGCTCAGGTCATATCTTGGTCAATTAAACTATGAATACACTTAGCACACATGAGATTTTTTTTGAATGGGATTAAGTCTTAAGCCTATGTTTGTCTCTATGCATGAGAATTAGACTTCATTTCATCACAGACTTACTTATGTGATAAAGCTTGTCTGAGGTATTTCAGGAGCCTGTAAAGGCTTTATCTTGTAGCAGTGATCTGAATTGATAGGAACTTAGAATATAGGACTGGTATTGATCTACTAGATTGCTGATTCTCCTCTTCTGATGTTGCAGGTTATGTGGTTTACAGTCCTTTTAATAAATGTACTGTATATCAACAATGGTAGCTTAATTGGCTACATTGCTTTAGATGTGGTTAGTATTGCATAGAATTTTGACTGACTGGAAGCTAACTTACAAATGATCAAGGTGTGATGGGTACTGAGGTGACGGAATTGCGCAGAGGTATAATCACCTCTCAGACTGAAATATGATGGGGCTTTATTGCTACATCTGCCATTCCTAGAGAAGCTGGTGGCTCATTTCT
>NW_010208667.1:3384-5356 GCF_000695765.1 Mesitornis unicolor | reverse complement strand
ATGATGATGATGATGATGATGCCGCCCAGCATCCTCCAGTTTGCTGGTGCAGCCAAGCCCACCACCCAACGGTGCCTTTCCTTAAGCATCCCCCCTCCTCCTGCTGCCCCCAAGGCTCCTGGGAGTGATCCCTGGGCTTAAGGGTGCCCCAGTTCCTCCCCACTGGGTGCATGAGGCCTTGGACACCCACCCCTAACTCCAAGTTCTTGGTTTTTCCCCCCATCCCAGGCTGTGGGAAGCTGACGGGCGTCAGCAACCCCATCACCATCCGAGCATCCGGCTCCCGCTTCGGCTCCTGGATGACCGACACGATGACGCCCAGCGCCGACAGCCGGGTGAGTGACACCCATGGACATTGCTGGGCTTCCCATGGCTCCTTTCTGTGCTTTTTTAGCTATTTTTTCCCCAAAATTCCTCCTAGAGGTGACTTTTGCAGCTGGGCAGCTCTTCCCTTAGCTCTGAATTTGGGCAAAACCCTTGGTGCTCGCTCAATGGGGCGCCCGTGCCTTTGGTGCACGCTTGTTAGAGTTTGATGGGCACCGTGCACGGCGTCTCGGAGCCTGGTATGGGGACAGGGGGACATAGGGACATAGGGACAGGGGAATGGGGGGACACAGGGACATGGGGACATGGAGACAGGGCCTTGGGGATGTAGGGGAATGGGGGTGCTGGGTTATGGGGATGTGAGGACAGGGGGATGTGGGGATACAGGGACTTGGGGACATGGAGACATGGGGACTTAGGGACAGGGGGACACAGGGACTTAGGGATGTGGGGACACAGGGACTTGGGGACATGGAGATGTGGGGACTTAGGGATGTGGGGACACAGGGACTTGGGGACATGGAGATGTGGGGACTTAGGGACAGGGGGACACAGGGACTTAGGGACATGAAGACATGGGGACTTAGGGTCACGGGGGCACAGGGAGTTGGGGGTGCCAGGACATGGAGACTTGGGGACAGGGGGACACGGGGACATAGAGGGGATGGGGACTTGGGGACATGGGGAGGGACAGGGACTCAAGGACATGGAGACATGAGGACATGGGGGATATGGGAGCATGGGGACACAGGGAGATGGGGACATGGGAATTTGGGGACTTGGGGATGCTGGGACGTGGATGTATGGGGACTTTGAGACATGAGGGGGACAAGCAGGCACATGGGCAACATGTTAATAAAAATCATCCAGGCATTTGACCTGTAGAAAGAGCAGAAAAAATCACATTTAAAGGGGGAAATGAGCAAAATCATGTGTCCCAAAACGCTGGGGGTCTGTGAGGGATGTGGGTCGTGTCCTGGGACCCCTTTTAGATAAGGACAGGGACCTCATTTTGGCCGGGCACCCCTGTAACCCGCCGCCCGCCGCAGGTGTGGTACATGGACGGTTACTACAAAGGCCGCCGCGTGCTGGAGTTTCGCACCTTGAACGACTTCGTGACGGGGCAGAACTTCGTGCAGCACCTCCTGCCCCATCCCTGGGCGGGCACGGGCCACGTCGTCTTCAACGGCTCCCTCTACTACAACAAATACCAGAGCAACATCGCCGTCAAGTACCATTTCCGCTCCCGCAGCGTCTTGGTGCAACGCAGCCTTGCCGGCGCCGGCTACAACAACACCTTCCCCTATTCGTGGGGCGGCTTCTCCGACATCGACTTCATGGTGGACGAGAGCGGGCTGTGGGCAGTCTACACCACCAACCAGAACGCCGGCAACATCGTGGTGAGCCGGGTGGACCCCCAAACGCTGGAGGTCCTGCGGAGCTGGGACACGGGCTACCCGAAACGCAGCGCCGGCGAGTCCTTCATGATCTGCGGCACGCTCTACGTCACCAACTCCCACCTGGCCGGCGCCAAGATCTACTTCGCCTACTACACAAACACTTCCAGCTACGAGTACACGGATATTCCCTTCCACAACCAGTATTCCCACATATCCATGCTGGACTACAACCCGCGGGAGAGGGTGCT
>NW_010208667.1:1553-3344 GCF_000695765.1 Mesitornis unicolor | reverse complement strand
TCCACGTCATAAAGACGTCGGGTGAGCTGTGATCCCCCTCTCCGCGGCGCCGGACTCCTCTGCAATTTCCTCCCACCCTTCCCTCCTTCCCTCGGCTTTTTTTATTTTTTTAATACATTCTCTCTAAGGGGATGGAGCCTTCGTCCTCCTCTTCCTCCTCTCCTCCTCTTTGATTTTCTTCTTATTATTATTATCAATTTTTCAATATCTCTTCGGTTTCGTCCCGCGGTTCGTGGCGCATGGATCTCTTCTGCCTTCATTTCAGCTGACCTCCATTGGAGGTTTGAGGGGGTTTTTTCTGGCTGTTTTTTTTTAAAATTATTATTATTTTTTTCAATTTACATCTTTATTTTGACGGCAAATAAAAACGCTCTCTTTGACATTTGATGGGGCTCATGCTGCTATTTTTTTTCCCCCCTCCCCATTTAAAAATATAATTATAATTAATTGACACTTGGCGACTTAGTTTCCCCGTCTCCTTCATCCCCTCCAGATGTGCCGTTGTTTATGGCCATGTTTAATGCATGGGGAAATCACAGCAGAGCCGGGCGAGGCGAGGAGGGAGGGAAATTCGGGTACGGCTGCAGTGAGAGGAGGGGGAGCCCCAAAATCAGCACCCAATGGGGTTGGGGAAGTGGGATCCTGTCCTGGGAGAAGAGTGGGAAGGTGCTGCCCAGGGATGGAGGAGATGTGGGGGGATGGAGGGGATGGGGGAGATGTGGAGGGGTTTGGGGCTGCTGGGTTTGGGTGTTGGGGTGCTACTGGGTTGAGTAATGGGGTGCTGCTGGTTTTGGGTGCTGAGGTGCTGCTGGATTTGGGTGCTACTGGGTTGGGTGTTGGGGTGCTGCTGGTTTTGGGTACTGCTGGCTTGGGGGGGCTGGCTTGGGGGTGCTGCTGGTTTTGGATGCTGGGGTGCTATTGTCTTGGGGGTGCTGTTGGTTTTATGTGCTTCTGGATTTGGGTTCTGCTGGTTTTTGGGTGCTAGGGTGCTGCTAGGTTTGGGTGCTGCTGGCTTGGGGTGCTGCTGGTTTTAGGTGCTGCCAGATTGGGGTTCTGCTGTTTTTTGGGTGCTAGGGTGCCGCTAGGTTTGCATGCTGATGGGTTTAGGTGCTGCTGGTTTGTTTGCATGCTGATGGGTTTGGGTGCTGCTGGTTTTGGGTGCTGGGGTGCTGATGGGTTGGGTGTAGGGGTGCTGCTGGTTTTGGGTGCTGCTGACTTGAGGGGTGCTGCTGTTTTGGGGGGTGCTGCTGGTTTTAGGTGCTGCTGGATTTGGGTTCTGCTGGTTTTTGGGTGCTAGGGCGCTGCTAGGCTTGGGTGCTGCTGGGTTGGGTGTTGCTGGTTTTGCGTACTGGGTTTGGGCACTGCTGGGTTTGGGTGCTGGGATGCTGGGTTGGATATCGAGATGTTGCAGGGTTTGGTTGTTGCTGTTTTTGGGTGCTGCTGGGTTGGGTGCTGCTGGGTTGGGTGCTGCTGGGTTGGGGTGCTGCTGGCTTTAGGTGCTGGGGAGCTGTTGGGTTGGGTATTGGGGTGCTGCTGAGTTTGGGGTGTTGCTGGTTCTAGGTGCTGCTGGATTGAGGTTCTGCTGGTTTTGGGTGCTGGGGTGCTGCTGTGTTGAGGTGCTGGCCCCCACCGCTGAATCCCATCCCAGCTTTCCCAGCTTCATCCCAGTTTTCCCAGTTTCCTTCCCACATCCCAGCCCAGTGCACAGTGCCCGCGGGAAGATGTTTAACCCCACACCAAGCCCCTGCGAGTGGGACAGGACGGGAAGGGTGGCCAAGCCCCCGCCGGCTG
>NW_010208667.1:0-1402 GCF_000695765.1 Mesitornis unicolor | reverse complement strand
TTCTCGCCCCGTGGTACCCAGTGAAGAGAGGGTTGGGGTGGGTTTTGGTGGCCCTGGAAGTAGGGGACTGTGGTGGGGAGGTGCTGGATGCTGTGGGGTGAAGTGAGGAGGGAAGAGCAAGGGGCTGTGAGTGGGAGTGCATGGCTGGATCCTCAACCCCATCCCAACCTCGTCCTTATCCTCAACCTCATCTCTTGTCCCGTCCCATCCCATCCCATCTCCAACCCCATCCCCATCCCATCCCATCCCATCCCATCCCATCCCATACCATCCCATCCCACCTTCATCCTCATTCCAATCCCCATTCCATTACATCTTCATCCTCATCCTCATCCAGTCTCATCCCAACCCTATCCCATCCTCATCCCTTGCCTTCCCATCCCACCTTCATCCCCATTCCCATCCCCATCCCATCCCCATTTCCATCCCATCCCATTCCATCCCACCCCATCCCACCCCATCATCCCACCCCATCCTCATCCCCATTATCCCATCCAGTCCCATCCCAACCCTATCCCATTCTCATCCTCATCCAATCTCCATTCCCATCCCATCCTATCCCTATCCTCATCCCCATCCCCATCCTCATCCCTGTCCCATCCCATCCTCATCCCATCCCTCCCCATCTGTATTCCCATCCCATCCTGTCCCATCCCATTCCTCCCCATCCCTATTCCCATCCCATTCCATCCTCAACCCCATCCCTATCCCCATTCCCATCCCCATCCCCATCCCATCCCATCCCATCCCATCCCATCGCTTTTATCCCCATTCCCATCCCCATTCCATCCCATCTTCATCCCCATCCCTCTGCATCCTTGACAGCTCCGCGCCGCCGTTACTCATCCCAAAATGCCACGGCAGCAGCAGCGGGCTCGCTAACGAAGATTAATGAGGCTGAGCTAAAGCTCTGGGGACCAAAGTGCTGGGATGAGAACGATGCCACCGATGGCCACACAGGGACCTTGGCCACCATCCCTCACCCCTTGGGTGGCCTCAGACGGGGACCTTGGGTGGGGACCGGACCCCGTTATCCCTGCCGAGGTGATGCGGTGAGCGCTGCAGTGCAGCTGCTGGTCTGGGCACGTTCATTTGGGGGGAAAAAAATAAAGAAAAATGAAAAATAAAACCCCCAGAAATGTGATTTTTTTCCTTTATTAGCCCTACAAGAAGAAAAGGGAAAACAAATTAAAAATAACCCTGGGCACTTAATAACCTGAGAGATGTGGAAACGCTGCTGGAAACCGGCGCTTCTCGGCGCCCGAAATCCCTGGTCCTGCGGCTGGGTTTTTCCAGCTGATTGGGATTCGGGTGAAAACGCCGCGAATTGGTGATTCAGAGCGCGGCGGGGGACGGAGCTGGGAGGGGAGGAAATGCAGAGCTGGAGATGTTAAAAAACACC
>NW_010208666.1:0-9078 GCF_000695765.1 Mesitornis unicolor | reverse complement strand
TTCCAACTCCTGAGATTCTGTGATTCTGAGCCAGTCATGGGAAAGAAAAGTTAAAGAGGAGTGAGCGATGCCCTTGAAATTCTAACACACCTTTGGGCAGGGACCAGAGGAAGTGTGGCAATAAACTAATCCGCAAAATACGGGGGTCCAGCTGTGGCTCTCCTACACTTCCTGTTGATGCAAGAAGAAAAAATATACAGTCTCAATTAAGAGGCAGCATAGGGAATGTGCTGCTAGGCTGAAAAAGGTGATTGCTGAATTAAAGAATAAAAGAAATTAAGAATGAAATCGTGCACAGCTCTTGCAGGCGCCTCTCTCCTGCCTCACCCTCGCGTATCACTGCAGGGTCATTACACCCAGCAGACACAGCTTCATTTGCATTGCTGTACAATTTACACCCACTCTCTCGGATGCAGACTCTGTCCTTGATATCCATCTGGGCAAACCGCTCTGAGAACCTGCCCGGGGACCACTGCTGCGTGGAGACAGGATAACACTTGGCTGGAAGAGCAGGCTGACGATGCGGCACCTTGTTTCAACATCGCTGTTCCTTTGCGGTGCAGTTACATGTGCACTCAAATGCTCCCAAAAACACAGACCCCAGTTGCTTCCCCATACCCTTTCCATACATGTTCTTTAAGATGACCTTAAACCTCACCCCGAGTGCTTTCCTGCTGCTGAGCAGCCCTTAGTTGGGTTTTGCACCCACACTTAAATTCCACCACCAGCTCTTCAGCCCCTTGTGGTAGGACTTTTAGTACAAGATAAGGAGATCCTTGCTGGGAAGTTAAATACCGACTGCAGCACAATGTCCTCTCCTGGCACATTTATCTGGCCCAGGGAGTGCCAAATTGTGCAGTTCTGGCTCAGTTACTAAATCTGCTAATAATCTGAACCACTTATCTGCTCACAGGCAGTTCTAGTAGTGGGAACCGGGTGGGAAAGCCTGAAGAAGCCCATTAGTTTAGTTCATACCTTGTGAAACCACACATCTGAAACAGATGCAGAATGCTTCTCAGACAAATGGGGATGAACTTTGTCATTAAAAGTAAGTTTGAAATCAAGTTATTTCCTCCATTTGCCTGAACTCAGGGAATTTCTGACTTCAGCAGAGAGAACACCCCAATTACTCTGGAAAAACACAGGTATCAAAAATTGCTGCATTTTGCTTTCAGTTGCTTATACCTTTGCTAACCTTCAGCTGCTGTTTAAAATGTTCTCAATCAGGCATTTGCTGCAAACTGAACGCCAGCTTAGATGGTTCTGCTCCCAGTGTTAAAGAACAGTAACCTCATTAAGCTTTGCGAGAAATTATCCTACAGACTTGTAGCATAGTCTAAATTTGGCAAGCAATTTGTCTTGTGTGCCAGAGATGTGCCTTTTGCTGTTGTCTTACAACGCAACCGAATTTAGCCAAGCTATGGACTTCTGATGAGTGTTCCCCATGGGCTGTCAGCCTGTTTCTCCAGCCTGTGGAGGTCCCTCTGCATGGCAGCTCAACCCTTCGGAGCATCAGCCGCTCCCCCTGGTTTTTTATCACCTGCAAACTCGCTGAGGGTACCATCCTCCAGACTCTTAATGAAGATGTGGCCATTTTTCTAGAGTGCAGATTGAAGAATTCAGCTTAGAGACACAATAAAAGGTTCACAGATGTAGAGGCAAGAGAGACTGGGAGAAGAACCAGTTCAGAAAGGACTTGATCTGGGGTTTGGAAGGAAGGAAAGCAGCAAGGGACAAGTGGCGCTGGGGCAAAATCTGTAACGACCACCAGACCAAGTTCTCCAGGAACAAAACGAAGACTGAAGTGCACTGGTGTTCCTCTGCTGTCAAGCAACTGGAAAAGTCACTGGGATTTGCATTAATACACATTAAGCGAGACAAACACAAGTACTAAAAAGGTAGGAAGCATCCAAACATTATTAAATTGACCAAGGAACTTCAATGGAGTCCACATGCATGCAGACTTGCGTGTGATCTCATGCAATGTTTTCTCCAGATCTCTCAATGGATGCCAAGCCTGGTGTTTAGGGAACTTAAACATTCCCAGTAAAGCCAACTGCGAGCTGTACGGTTCCCGTTGTTCCGTGAGAAGGCACGATAAGGAAAATACATTTCCTCACTGCTAAACCAAGCAAACACTGTATTTCAGACATGAACACAGACCCAATGCTACAGGAAAGTTTTCTGATATTTGGCAAGTTACTTAGAAGTATTTTCCAAAGGACATCAGCTACGTTCTTATTTTCAGGTGCCCAACCTGAGACACTTGGGGTCAGATCTGCAGCAGTATTTGCAAAACCAAAGGCATCAAATGACAGCTCTGTACGAGTACTACAGAAAGCATTTATCTGTGTAAAGATCCGAGCAGAAACTGGAAAGCTGAATTAAATGCTCACTTAATGCTGGCCTCTGATAAGCTCAGGTCAAGAAAAATTGAGTCCAGGCAAACTGTGCTCCTAACCACAAACTGGGTTTCTCTTTTCAAGTAAACAGCATCTTTCTAAGGTGACTTTTCAACACACCAGTGTGTAGCTGGAGGGGGAATTTCAGCAGTTTAGTTAAGAGTAGCTTAGCTTAGTTAAAATGCTTTTAACCCCTCTTCCTGAACTGCAGCACTCAATGTGCACAATGGAAATAATGACATCGAGCAACTCGGACTGTGGACACGATAAAGAGGGAAGCCAATTTCACCCCATCTGGCTCCTAACTGGCCTGGAAAAATTAGTGTCTAAATAAAAGCATTTGAATTAGCCAATGTCCCTACGAAAAAAGGAACCTCCTTAGACTCAGAGAACTCACTCGCTTTACAGAGACGACTGAGACGCAGGGATGCGAGTCAGATACTGCAATCAGGCTGACTATGCTGAATCCAAATGCATTACCTATATATGAAAGACAGAGTAATTGAGGGTAGAATTAAAAGCCCACTAAAATGACTGTAAGGTCAAAGCGTAGAGCAAAAGAACTGATAAATTCATCCAGGGAGCACTGCATTCGTAAAGCAAAGGCCTGGTTTCCCTGGACAAAAAAAGCTGTCTCACTTTTTAATTAAATATCATATCATAAGCTGCCCATACAAACATATTCCACACATTAATCCAGGCATTTCTGTTTAAAATGTCTTCTTGCTTCTGGAACCTAAACACTCATTTGCAGTGGGAGGAACCGGTGCCAGTTTTGTTTGAAGGCTGGAAATGTCAGTGGTCTTGTGGGACGGGAGGAGCCGAGCAGCTTCTCACGACCTTTTCTACCAGGGACAGATATTATTGCAATATTGTTTACAAAGCAGCTTAGGCTTCAGAACCAAGGGACATTTAAGTAAGAAACATAACATTTGATTTGTTTGCTTTCCAGCGCAACTTATGTCCTATTTAGTGTCATCTTCTGTGAGAAATCTGTCATGCTTTTAACAGTGCTCACGTGGGGTCAGCCTGGCTGCTTTTCTTGTATTGCAGAACCAATGCTCTATCCAGCACGTTACTGCTGCACGGTATGAAATACATTTCCAGGCCTGAAGCTACAGAATATGAAGTTCTCTGGAGCTAAAATAATTCCTGTTTTCAGCCTGCTGCATAAAGAGTGCACTGATCCTCCAGCTTTACGTTCCCAACCGTTTCCCGAGAGTTCCCACAATTAACGTCATAGGTTGGGTCCAATATATCCCAATGTCCCTATCCAGGCTGCCACTGCACTCCCTCTTACACACACATAAAGCTACAATTACTCACACAACTGAATAAATAACCCCTAAGGTACCTTGTACATTACCAAGTTTCCTTTTGTAACCACAGGTCTGCATGAGTCCACGTGCAAATTTGTTAAAAGCAAGCGAAATCCAGGCTGTCAGCAAACAGCAACAGAGAAGTCCCTTTGCAGACGACATCCTCGCTTGACCAGCCTGGAGCCTACAGAACAGACACCTTCCATCACATCTCTGAGCAGG
The DNA here is from genome assembly GCF_000695765.1 of Mesitornis unicolor. Classification (NCBI taxonomy): domain Eukaryota; kingdom Metazoa; phylum Chordata; class Aves; order Mesitornithiformes; family Mesitornithidae; genus Mesitornis; species Mesitornis unicolor. Next base: position 5,135 of record NW_010208666.1, on the reverse strand, counting down.
CACCGTTGGGTTGAACAGAAGGGCTTTGGTTTAAAAATACAGTGGTGAAGGGTAAGTTAAATAGCTGTTGCTTCGCTGTTACTGGTTCAGAGTTGTTTGCACCATCAGCTCCCATTGATTTCCAGTGGATGGGAAGAGACAAACGATGTGGGGAAAGGAAGTACCTTTGTGACCCCAAGTCACTGCGCAGGGGTACTGAGTACGTAGAATTCAAAAATGACTGTTCTAAAAAGTGTCGTACTAAACTGAAATAAAGTATTTTACCCAGACCTCTCATCATCGTGGCCCCAAGGATGAGGACTCTGAATAAGCACCTTTATAGCTGCTACTTCTGCTCACGTGCTAAAACACAAGTATCACGTTGTCTGTGAAGGGCAATGTAAAGCTTTAAGCAGTGACTGAGAACACATTCTATTTTAGAATCCGCGTAAAAACTACGGTGGATCGGTAAACTATGGAAACTGCTGCAGTTTGTTCACCAGAACTGGTAGCTCACTCCAATTTCCAGAGGAACGACGTTAACAGGACTTAAAAATCAGACATGCAAGAGCTTCTTGTTCTGCTTTACTCATTTGCTATGCAATACACTGAAAAAAACCAAGAGCCTGGTTTTCTCATCACGGTGTAAAGTTCGCTGGATTTTTCAACTCTTTCTTTACTGAGTGGTTTGGAAGTTGGGTTCTTCCAAGAGGAGGATGTGGTGCAACCTCAAAAATGAACCCCACGATTCTCCTGTTTGAAGGCTCTGGTCCTTAAAGAGTGCTCGGTTTCTTCAGCCAGAAACCAGGACTGTCACAAGGGACTCTTAGATGTCTCCTCTGCTCTATCCTGCAAACGTGCACCACAAGCGCATGCATTTTTTATGCTACGTAATCTAAAACTTCCACAAGAATTCATAGCCGTTATTCTACCCGCTGTGAAAACCAATACAGACAGATACATTTAATTAGGGAGCCATCCGATACCTTACACTGCACAACCCAGCCGTGCTGCTCTTAAAGCATTGGTCGTCTTAAATCTTATAAAGGAATATACAATTTATACATTCCCCAGAGCGTATATGTGTTGTCAAATACAGTTATTAAATAAACCTATCTAGTCCCCACCCCATTAACTGCCACTGAATAAACCTGATCCACAAAATTCACGGGTAAAGGTCCTTGTTAGACTGCAAAGCACCATAGGGTAGCTGACCATTACATTAAAAACAAATCCCTATTAAGCACATGCAGCAGTGAGTCAATACGATTTTAAATAACTCAGTTCTGTGGGTTTTTTTTCTATTAACAACACATTTTATTAAAAAAATAAGTTTCCTATATTTAACATGTATATTAGCTTGCTGTAGATGACTGAAGATCGAGACCTTTAACATTAAATTATAATAAATCAAACACTTTCTTCACAGCTTTGGAGAAGGGGAGGACAGGAAAGAGGAAGGCAAAGGAGGAAGCACCAGGCCATTCCCAGCGAGAGAACCAAACAGGTCTACAGCATCAGATTAGGAACCTGCATCATCACCAACCTTAGAAAAAGGAAAGCTAACTATTATATTGATCCAATTTGGATCTATTCCACAGAATTAGAACATACCCTTGGGAAAGACCGGACTGGGAAGGAATACATTCTATTTGCAGTTGTTTTTCCAAGAATTTCCTTTCCTTCCTTCTCCACAAGCCATCACTGATTTACTTGCACTTGTGTAAACCACTACTCCAGTCCATCAGTTGTACTAAAGACAGATACATGAGACCCTGCAGGGAAACAACCTGAAACTATCTTATCACAGGTTTTCCCCAACAACAGCAAGAATATTGGATGTATCTGATGGAGGAAGCAACTCTGAGGTGTGTGCGTTATGTGTTTAATCTGTAGTCCAGAGGATTGCCCCCACATATTTTCAACAGGAAACCTGTGTAGGAGTCACCTCTAGTGTAACACACGTGGTGCTTACGTATCCTCTAACCTGTGTAGGAGTCACCTCTAGTGTAACACATGTGGTGCTTACGTATCCTCCGTGGGCCAGGGTCTATGAAAGAAGAGATGAGGGAATAACAGCTCCCCTAAGTCCCACAGGTTGTCTATGTGTGCAAAAGATGAGCAGCTCTGCTTTCAGGGTTTAGTGAGAAGGAAAACTCACGGAGAATCTGAAGGACTGGCTTAGATACCCTGTGTATAAAAACTGACCTCGGGGGACACAGAGCTCAGGTAATGAATTCTCTGCTGCTCCCTGGGAGAAGGGAATGACAAACGACGTTCCCAGTAACAAAACCAGGAGAGAAAACACTGTCTGCAAGGGAAGACAGGAGGTCCTTCTTCTCCAAACAGATTCCTGCCTGGAAGAGAGAGTTTCCAGTTCCCTTCACAGACATCAGCATCAGCAGAAGACTGGAAATACATGCGCTTGCCCGAACCACCTCTTACTTTCCTCATCTGAATACCAAAGCCTTTCTGTAACAAAGAGAAAAGGCTACGTTTGCAGTTTAAGCAAGGATGGCGTTTTAGATTGTTGTAAAATCAAAATGCACTGGAAATACCCAAACGAATCCCCCGCGTTAGTCTGACGCTCCCTAAATCCAAGAACAAACAAGCAAGCAATGAACACTGGTATTTTGGTTTTTTTGCATGGATATTACAAAAAATAGTAATCATACACTTTTTTTTCTTTTTAAATGTTCATTACTTAGATAAAGCACATATGAATGTAACATTCAGAATCGTAACATAGAAAATGTCATGTGGGCAATTCTGCTATTCCAAGTACACTTACCAAAATACAACTTTATAATGAAGAAAGTCTCAAAATACACCTGTACAACAATTGGGATCCACAAAATATGATTTAATAGTATCACTCAAGATCACTTCATTGAAACCACTTGTATAATACTGTTTGAATAGCCACCTCTGGTCAAAGAGCCTTCTCCCCCTTTCCCTCGCCCGTCCCGCTAAAGCAAGGGAGGAATTTTAATTGCAATGCATATCGTTTAAAACCCCAAATCTGAAGCAGTCCTATTAACTATTACACTGCCTACACTTAGATACTGGGAGGATGGGAACCACCCTCTGAGGCCATGGTACACTGAGACACTTACCCATAGTATTGTTTGTAGCGCAAGCAGAATAATCTCGTAAAGGGCAACTAAATAGGGTCAAAATATGAATTAACTCTCTCACTACCAAATCATTCCCTATGTGGTACTTAAGCCTGTAACATTACATTACTGAAAAAGAAAAAATTAACCATTTCTTCCTATAAATATTTTCTTTATTTGCTTTATGTTTAGAAGTTGCTATTTAAGTTCTATTAACAGAAATACATAACAAAAGCTCCCTAACAAGTGGAAAAAAAGTAATTACAAATGCTGAAAAAGTTGGCCTCATTAACATATGTACAGACTTGCTTACTTAATACACATCTTTGTGGGAATTAAATCATTTTATGACACACATTTATACAGGCATTAAACATTCCCAAGTAACTTTGAGCAGAGAATATGCCAAATCTTTAGTCTGGGCAGACAAAAAACGTGTATTTCAGTCTTGATTGTGGAGTTAACATGCAACAGACACAACGTTCAGTCTGAGCTGCTGTTGATGAGTTGTTCTGTTTTTTCCTGCAAAGATCTTTCCATTGAACTTGGGTCCTTCGGTCCCTTCTTGTCCTTGTTCTGCTGTTCCTGCAGCTTCAGGATTATATTCCTTATTTCTTCTCTTTTGGTTTTCATTCTTGGGCGTGGAAACCAGTCTGTTAAGTTCATTGGTAGCTCAAAACTCAGAATCGGATTCTGAAAAGAAAGGTCATTTGTATATTGCAGTAAGGAGTTATAACCTAAAGGACTGGAGAGAACTGTGGTGGGGAAAAGTAGGCTCTCCTCACCTCATTCCAACAGCATGCAACAGCATTGCTACAATTTGTGTGTTATGTACATGTACGATTGAGGTACAATCAATCAAGCTTCAGTACATTACAGAGTAACACTCATCCAGATCACAGGTCTGGTTATAAAAGTCCCCAAATAACCTACTCAGTTTGCTACATCTTTTAGATGCACGAATGTGTAAAATCGTTCTAATTAAAAAAGAGAAAATTTTTATAATTATGTAGCATAATTTTTAAGGATGGCTAGCATCAAAATCTAGAGCTGATTAGGAATCCATTGCTAAGTACTCCTGTTCTTACAAATACCTTTAGGACCAGCACCCACTAGGAAAGTCAGTTTTACATTTCACCCTAAGAAACAGGGCCTGTGAAAAGCCCCTGGCTACCACCAGCCCCTTTTATACTTATACATTCTCTTCTCCTGCTAGAGATCATTGCTCCAAAGAATTAAGGGAATTATTATTATGAGACATTATCTATGCCACCGCTGCGACACTGTACAATTTTATCCTACCCAAACACGTTTGTGGAATAGTGTTTTATCTCAAAGAAATTCCTCGCTTTGCGTATTCCAGTTCATGCTAACAGGGTTATTTAAGAGGGAATCACATCCATCCCTTGAGCCAACACTAACAAGGCTACTTGGGGAAAGACGAGCGATGTTCTGCACAGGAACATGTCAGTGCCTAATGCTGCACTAGCAACAACAGCCAAATCCACATCCAAACATAGATCACACAGCAATAAAACCCCGATGTTGAGCTGACTTTGCCACAAAGCCAGTTAACATTAGCACTAAGTACACTCCAGAAGAGTGACACTAAAGAGGCAAAAACCCACCGGCAAAAACTGAGTAGGTTTTCCACTGTTTCAATTATGAAATAAGCCAAAGGAATAAGAACTTTAACAAAAACTAATCAGTGTGGTTACCAACAGCAGAAAGCTATTTCAAACTAAACTGAACGCATTCTTAACTAGGGCTTGTTGTTGTCAACAAGGAAGAAGGGCAAGGAAGAAGGGCAAGAAGGGCAAGGAAGAAGGGCAAGAAGGGCAGGGAAGAAGGGCAGGGACACGGGTCAGAAGCAGCTGTGCACGTACTCTGCTTCCTCGGCGCTTCCTTTTTTGCTTTGCCGGTCCTTTCCTCAGGAACTGACAGTGCCCATTTCCCCACCAAAGCCCCTGCTCCCACCGCAGGGGGTTTCGGGACTGCAGGGGGCCGCATCTGTAGGCAAGGCCCGGCCGAGGCCTCCCG
>NW_010208665.1:0-2014 GCF_000695765.1 Mesitornis unicolor | reverse complement strand
AACTAGACTGCGCCCCATTGACCACGACTAAACAAGCTTTATAGATACATGAACTGGAAAATTTTTAATGTTGTTAACTTTGATTTTGACCTGCTCTTATTTTCACCTTTTGCAAATTGCATCTTCTGTGACCTCTGTTAAGGAAAATCAGTTATTTTCTGTTCTTTAGCTGACGTAAAACCTATCAGCCCCTTTTCTTCCTATTTATAGCCTTTTGAAATGTAAAGACGTAGAAGTAATCTTAGGCAAAAAATCAGTGTTTGGACATGTAGAGAAGAAGCTTATCTAACTTACAATAACAATGACCAGAGTCCAAAAAAATAATGCTTCCAAATGGGAAGATCATGAATTGTGCAGCTCCTGAGTAAATATTATGGTGCATGAACATTTGTTTGGGGCTTTAGAATTTATTTACAAAAAAAAAAGGGAGAAAAAAAATAGAAAGCTTTCAGACCAGTATAAAGGAATTTGTGCATAAAAGAGAAGTGAAAGCAATTCTTTTATCATGGGCTGAAGTCTGCCCACGTAGTCTGCCAGGGGTTCTGATGGTAAGCAGCAGCAGTACCAAATGAAAATTTGGCCTGACAGTCTTCTAATTTTCAGAGTGTCAGGTTTATCCTCCAACTTTCTTCTACAGCCACTGAGAGGATGACAGATTTTCTGTTTCTCTTAAAATCCTAATTGGCTATACTCCTTTTTGGTGTGTAACACCTACATTATACTCCTATGTTATTGACCCCTTGCTAATTGCAGATAATAAAAGAAGTGCTAAGAAATTCTGGGCTAGGAAGTGACTGGGGTTGGCAACTCCCTACATACAGCCAGTATAGTTTTACTCCCTCAGCTTTTTTGCTCATTTCCATGAGATGAGTTCCTTTGTACAGCTGCTGCCAGAGCTATACTGTCAATCAGCACAGCAGTGTTAGAGAGGCACAGCAGCTGAAGTCCTGTCCTTGGCATGGATAACCTACCCACTGTGACCAAGGTGACTGTCTTTGTAAATAGTTGTGATTGTGCATAGAACAAATATTAAAGAGTTTTATATGTCCACTTGTCTCGAGTTACTCTGTGCAGATGTCTTCATTACAAGTTCTTCTAACACGGACTGAGCAGCCTTCTACTTCAAAACTGTGCTGTGTGGAAACTGATTAGAAATGTTACTGCTTCGTATATTTAGTTTGAAGTTCTTGCTCATCACACTGGACCTTCATTACATATTGAGTTTTTGAAATGCAGCCCTTGTCTTCCCTGTTCTGAACCTTCCATCTCTGTTATGAGTAGATTTATTAGCAGTTATTAAGACTTCATCTTTAAAAGAGATAAAATTATCAGTAAGTAAATTAATTTTCATATCTACTGTCATTGATTTAGTAACAGTAAGACTCATTAGCTTGGCAGAGCTTGCAAGACCATCTGTCTTTTTGGGCATATCTTGAGGTAAACGCTTTTCTGTAGTAGAAAATAAGACTCGATCAAGTGAACCAGCTCTGCCAATATGTATTTTAATTTTTATTTGAATACTGAATAGTGTAATATGGGTATGGACAGAGATGGTGTTCACCTACTCTTTTCCAATGATTAGTTAATAAGAAGGGGTGATGTTAAGCCTGTTCTCAGAAATCCTTCACTGTTGCGTGCTTGCTTACTCTACCTGTTGACTTTATGTCCATGCCAGCAACGCCATCTCAAACTAGGTATGTGTTGAAAGTAAAGCGTCAAGGCCAAGTTATTAGGTACAACTTAAATACAAGCAACATTATTAACTTATAGCATTGTGAATCTGAGTGCTGCCTATGCTAGACAGAAGTGCCTAAAGAGGATTTTAACGATAAATACCCATCTTCTGAATTTAGATCCAGGAAAGATCTAGTATGCATAGCATGAAGAGTGTCATAAGTCCTGCTGCCTTAAGAAGTGAGTTGCATTGGAAGATTCTTGACAGGGAATCAGCAACAGATTACTTCTAAAATTTCTTTGAATTTTATGATATATAAAAATTGTACCTGAATTGTAT
>NW_010208664.1:6415-12867 GCF_000695765.1 Mesitornis unicolor | reverse complement strand
CCCCTGGAGCCTTTCCGACTGGCCCAACAGTATTACATGTTATTTCAAATGCATCCTTCAAACTGAACTTCACAAAAGGAGTGTTCACTACAATGATAATGAGTCAGATATGACAGATTCTGATGGTCAATGGTCAGTTACTTCTGAACCAATTCCCATTCTTGTATGCCAATTGCAAGTTCAAAGGAAGTCTCCACGGTAGTTTTAGCTCTGATTAATGCCAGATGGGTAACTTTAGCTTTTGTCTTCCTTCAGCAATTAATGTATTTTATATATATTTAGTATCATGGTCACTTGTCGTCAGTCAGAACACTAAAACCAACAGAAATGAGTCCATTTTGTCTCTCCAGACAATATTTTTCCAGACAATACAGTGACTGGCATAGCCTATGACAAAATCTTCTCTAAATAGAGCAATATAAAAGGTAGAAATTCTAACCCAATATTAAAAATCAGAAATATTTCTAAAAATAATCCAGAGGGTGATGTGTGTCATTTGTTTATGGAAACTTGAGATTAGCTGAATTGCTTTCAGTGCACCCAGATATTTGAAACAATAAAGCTAGTAAAGCATAAAGTTGGGGTTTTTTTCACTTAATTGTGAAGCAATGAAGAGCTTTCTTTCTTTGGGAAGTGAATTAGAAATTAATTTTAAATTTGTAATAAAATATGAAGAATTGATTCCAAGGTGCTTTTTTTGCATTACAATTTTACTTAAAAAAAAGCTGGCAAATCTAGGTAAGAAAAATGGTCTGCAAAGTGTGCTTAAGATGCTGATGATGAAATAGGCAAGCACAGACTTTCAAGCAGTATTTCTGCAAAGGTCATAACACAGGCCTAGGAGTGCAATAGTAAATCACTACTGCTGAGTAGTATATGGCAATAACTGTAGTTTATTTGGACTCTGGTTTTGTCTTTGAAAAATTCCATCTTATTTATAATACACATAATGTACCCATATATGAATATTAAAATTAAGGTTATTCTCTCTTTAATGGCATCCCAATAATAATAATAATAATCATTAAACATAAAGAATGAGTTTTCACCCCAAAATCAATCTTTTTCCTAATGAGTCTCTTTTGACCTTCTTCTGTTGCTATGTAGAATGCTGGAAAACAAGTTTAGGGAAAAGAAACAATTTCATTTAATGCTATCTGTCCCCAGACCACTTGTGATTGCCATTCTGGTGCAGAATGGCCACTCGGCACCACTTTGCCAGGCGGAGAGGATCGTATGAACTCTTCACACAGGCGAGGTCATCTGGGCTGGCTCCAAACCAACACCAAGGGAGATTTACTCTGGCTGGGCTGATTTTGGCAAAGCAGATTGGGAGGAGTTTGCCCAGCCCCTTGTGTCAGCATAATGATGGGAAGATGCCTCCCAGGTGTTGGTAGAAATTGATGGTGGGGATATTAAGTTGATCACCTGCTACACTGGGATTCAGAACTAAATGTCTGTGTATTGTTGGAAAACATCTTGTCTACACACAATCTCCATATCAGTACAAGCACCCCCTTGTAGACATGGCCTCAAACCCAAGTGTGTGTGTTTGTGTAATCAAGTTGAGACAAGGAGAGAAGAGCTACTTTATTCATGTAAAATTCCGAAGTTTGCAAGGTACAGTTTATCTGTTTTCTTTCCTTCCAACTTTGAAAAGTAGGAGAACTGATTTATTTCTTCATAGTAGAAGTGGTAACTACTCTCACACCTTGCAGCACTCAAGTTTCACATCCAAAATTGAAACATGTCTTGGACACATGCCAGAAATTTATTTTTGCAGATCCTGGATTTGCACATTGTGTAGTTCCTGGCTACAGCAGTGATAGAAGCAAATAACCATTTTAATTTCATATTTGGCAATCAGTAGTTCAGGGACTTTATAGCCCATGTCACTGTCAAACGCCTTTTGTTCAACAACTTTATATCTTCCTTTTGACGCAAAACTTCATGATAGATTATCACAAGTTATGCCCTTCCACCTACTTATTTAATTTGACCTAGAGCTATATTCCAGAACTATTAGTCAGTAAAATATACTCCTGCAATAAAGCTAACAGAGGAGGGAGGCAAAACCATACTTCAACTCTTTTCAATGTAATTAAAGATATGCTCATACTATGAACTTAGGTACTTAGGCGTCATCACATTAAGAAGTGAAAGGTCTGGAAAATAAACCCCAAAGAAAGAAACCAATGCCACCCTAACTAAGGATAGGTTTTAAAAACAATATTGCCTTCTCCTCAGTGTTTTAATCTACTTTGTGACTAGACGACTGGGATGTTGGCAAGCAATTTTGCACACTTTTGGTGGTTAACTCTGTTAACTTAATTTCTTAAATATAAATACAAAAACAAGAATACAAAAAAAAAAGATTCCTAACACAATATTTCTGAGTGTACACATTATTATCTAATGTATGTTTTATACATATTTGCAAAGACATGTCTTATTTTTTGACCTTGCACTATATTACTACTGTGCCAGTCAATGGCACAAGGACCAACTTTACAACTCCGGAAACTTGTTTACATACTCATTCAGAGCCTATGGCCAAGACGGAATTAATATGATTTCATGGATGTCACAAGCTGTTCCATTTTACTCAATTAGTGCCCTGAAGGGCATCTGTTTCATTACAGCACAGCTCTTAGAAAGGGATGCATTCCTGACTGTAAGGCTGCTATGAAGTTTGCGGAATGATTTAATTACTTCAATAGGTTTTATTTTGTGCAGTCCTTCTCCTCCTTTCTCAGATACATGTATTGACATAAACATGATACTGTAAAGTGACTGTACTCTGGTCTGCAACAATCTGCACCTCTGCAGCCTTCTAGCAATCACTAATGTGTTGGGTTTTTTTCCTGTGCATTGACATTTTCAAGGTGGCACTTGCTAACAGAAGCAAAGAGTTTGTATGGGTCAAGCAATATACTTTCCAATGGTCAGCCTTTTTCTCACAATCATCTAAATTTCCTTCACCTTGCAATACGCAATGTGACAAACCATAGAGTAACTACAGCACAATTTTGAATCAATGAATCATGGAATTTCTGACTGGAATACTGTCTACTCTATCAAAACATGGCATTGATGTGTAGTTGTTATAGTTTTCATCACAAATGCATTTGTCATTGTGAACACGTTTTCATCAGAAGATAACAAAATGGTGGGTGTATGTGGTGTGCATAGTGATCATTAGGAATAGATATACATAATGAACAGTTTCAAGGCATGCCCTTAGATCTCACTTCATTCCCATTTAATATCAGTGGAGCAACACTTCAGTTACAGAGAGAAGGGGGAAACACATTTCAGATGTAGTAAATAAATCACTGGAAACTCTGGTTTTTTAAAGAAATATTTTCTTTATTTTTTTAAACTAAACCTTTACCATCTGTTCTGCGCTCTAATTACAAATGTGTGATGCAAATAATTCACAAATGTGTCATAAAAAATTAGGCAGGAATTATTTAGATCTCCGCTTGTGTATCTCCCGGTCTTAATGTTACTAAGGGAACATCTGCTTTATTTTTCAGACAGTTGGAGAAATTGGTCTCTTGTCACAATGAAAATCTCTGCCATGGCTTAAAGAAGTCCAGGGTGCAGCAAAGAACCCATGTCTCAGTCTCACAGGCTGCAACTTGGCAAATGTTATTAACATTTAAATGCACTGAATATATTCTGCGGATTTTCCTATCATGTCTGCACTCTTGCTGAATTTATTTTTAGGGTTGGTTCCTTTATTGAGGTGATAATTAAGTGCCTTCAGGAACATTCTCAACTGGAAGGAAATATTTAAAGGACAGAGACAAAGCAAACTTAGGTTCTATAGTGTTCTTTCACTTCACTGTTATTATTTGGTGAAGGAAAAGAAAAGCATATTTTTTCAAAAAATGGGCCATAATCTCTCTACAAAGGTAGCTGTGATCTGAGTAAGAATCAGTTTGTGATGTTAGAGATAGACTAGGGTTTGAATGCAATTCCTGAAGGCTATTTTATGTGTTCATAAGGAAAAAAAAATGACACCATGCCTTCCCTTAGGCAGCATGTTGCTGGCGACACAAAAATTACATCAGGAAGGTGCCCAAACTGAAAACTATCCTATCCAGAAAAAATAATGTTCTTCGGCTAGGTCAGTTCCCTGGGTCTGTTTCCTCAGCAATGGCAATGCAAGCACAAAGAGCCAGGAGGAGAGAAAGGTCAGGTCTACCTCTGTAGACAGCAAGTGCATCCATCCTGGAGTTAATGCCAGTGACCGTGATGGAGTAGCCCAATTATTAAAGCACTCAATTAAAACACTTGTATTTCTGGCAGAAAAAAAAATAAAAAATCCTTGAATTCCAGACACAGAGACTTCAAAATTTTTTTTTTTTTCATTCTTACCTTTCTTGTTGAGCACAGAGCAGCTGGGTAGAGCTTTTCAGTCCTCATGGCTCCTGATCTGCCTCTGGAGACAATTCCTTTCCCAGGGATCCAAGACAATTTCTGTCACTGAACATTTTGGCACTTGTAAGGGTGGAGAGGGAGTTACTTAGCTTTTTTTTTTCCTCTAAAATCCCCAAATGTTCTGGGCAGTTGTGAGCTGTTTACCTCGCATAATATCAAGATAAACATTGTTGCTGAGAAAACAGGACCTACTAGTTCAGGAAAACAAAAAAACTCCCAAGCCCGCACACTTTCCTTTCTATCCTTAACTTTAGGTAACCCTAAGAGAACAGATATTTCTCATTTGAAAACTTAAAAACCTCGGAATATGTTGTTGTTCTTCTCCACAGTCTTCAAGCATCTGAAATCTATGAAGGTGTTACTTATTAAAACTCAGCTCAGAGGTACTGAGACCTTGCTCTGTTTCGCATTTCAGAATCCAGGAGTGTGCAGAGGATGATTTAAAGGCAGATAGCTAGCAAACAGTGAGAGAAAAATGCTTCACAATGGTGATGTTAATAGGCTTCTTGCTGCACATTGTCCAAGCTGTGACACAGCAAATGAATCCATACTAATGGATGTATGCCACCTTCGCAAAGTACTAAGCAAGTAAGTCTCTCAGAATTTATAGGAATATGTCCAGAAGATATTAAGTGTGACAAAAACTTCAGAGAAGCATAAGTCTAATTACTCCACACTGCAATTTTTTGTGTAACAATGTTCAACACTCAGCAGTAAAGTATTTATTGAACACACATGGCTTTACATTCATGACCACACTTCACAAGGTGCTCTAGGTTACTACAAAGGCTGTTGCAATGTGAAATACAATGGATCTATCTAGGAACATTCCCTTTGCTACTAATTTCTCAAGCTTTCACAACAATGTTTTTACCTCAGCAACAGGTTTATTTTCCCGTTAGATTTACGAAGCTGAAAAGAAGTTGCTCCCTTATTGTGCAGCAGTATGCTATGACAGTGTGCTCCCCCTACCTCACCCTGATCTTTTCCCGTAAATCCAGAACAAGCAATAACCATAAGTGATGGTCGTGATGTCTGCATCCAACTCACAGTGTTTTCAGTGTAAAATTAAAAACACAATAGCCAAGGGCTAATCTATGCTAATGCTCCCACCTGGCCACAGTGCTGGTCAGTGTATGACTCACCTGTAAAGCTGACACCTGCAGCTGGTACATAAATATGATTATACATAAATAATATGACTATCATCTTACTCCATAAATAGCGAGCAGCCCAGTAGCCCTTTGAGCTCTCTTAAAACAATAGCAGACTGCACATTGGGTCTCTCTTTGAAAGGGATGCCTCTCAAGGTTATTCCTCAAGGTTGAGAGAATCCTTGCTACAAGACTCTTGGTAGGTGACTTGGGAATAACTGCACTGAAACATTGTAATATTAGCTAAGAGGTATATAGGATTGATTGTGAATATATATATAATCCTTTAGACATAAACCACTGACCAAGTCTGAGAATAAGACTGGGATCAAACTGCACATAGGCTCTTCTCAGAGAAGGAGTTTAGAAAGCAAGGGGGTCCTTTGGGAACATCATGATTCAATGGGAGTGTCTACCTGACAGCTTTGTCTGATCGTGACGTCTACATGCTAAATAATCAAGTGTACCTTACCATTGAACCTTGTAAATCACTGTCACATTTATTATCAAACCTCGTTAAACTCTCTGCTTTATAACAATAAACATATTGTCATTTCTCTTAAGAGTGAAGTGCATCTCTAGCTCTCCATCTGCGACATATGTAAACGCTTCAGTTACTAAAGTTCTCACTGATGTTATCCCTTGCCTTACTGAATCTACTGTCTTTCTTTACTTAAGGTAACTTGAAAGCCAGCCTCTCAAATATATCTGTACAGCTGCATGCCTGTGCGCAGCTATGACTGACCTGCATGCACTTTGGCCAGGGTCAACCCACCACAAAGATGTACTTGTGAAAATCGACATGGAACACAAGTTAGGTGTTTTGCAGTGTACCAACATTTCCTTGAT